>NW_007360995.1:0-131565 GCF_000409485.1 Glarea lozoyensis ATCC 20868
TTTTGCCTTAATTACTTATAATAAGTATATTTAAAGTCTTTTCGTAGTACTTTACTACTTATTATTGTTCCTTAGATTTACTAAGTACTAGATAACTTTTCTTATACTAATAAAAATATAAATTATATCTTATTCCTCTCCGAGGATAGCTTTTTATAAGATATATAGATATTAGATTAGTTATAAGACAAACTAATAGAATAGCCACTTCCTTCTATATTTATATATATTACTCTATTAGTAATATATATAGTATATATAGGCTTAGGCACCTTAGTTTAAGAAGATAATTATAATACCCGCTATAGGTCGCGTAATCGCTTCTTATAATCGCAAGTATCTTAAGCTTATTCCCTCACTTAAGGCTTGTCTTAGGGACGTAGGTCTTAGATTCTATTATAATAGTTTATATATATAATATATAATTATATATATTAGTCGAATCGAGTATATCGAGTTCGTAGTCGGATAGTTATAAATATAGAGTATTATAACTCTATTCGTAACAATATAATACCGGAAGTAATCGTATTCGAAAGATAATTAGGCTACTGGGCTTATAACCTATTAGGTTAAAAGGTATATATAGATATAATATAAGGAGAATAGCGGTAATTATCGTAGTCGCGAGACTTAAGGTTCGAATATAAAAGACTTAAATTACTTAGAGAGAGAAGCTATCTACTTAGAACTAAAGAAACCTTATATAGTAAAACCTTAACTCTAGAAGATTCTATTTATTAAAAATTAACTAGTTACTATTATTAATATTAATAAGAATATTAGTAATATCCTTATTCTAGAATATTCGCTTAGAAATTAACTTTGCCACCTTAGTAATATTACTTTCTAGAATATTCTATACTTACTATAGACTCTTTATAAGTACTATAGTATAATATAAGTATTTATTACCTAATACTTATAACTTTAAGTAGAAATATTAAATATAGCTATTAGTTAAGTAACTAGATTATATAATAATAGATTATATAATAATAGATTATATAATAATAGATTATATAATAATAGATTATATAATAATAGATTATATAATAATAGATTATATAATAATAGATTATATAATAATAGATTATATAATAAAGTTAACTAGACTTACTATATATATAAAAAAGACTTCTTCTCTTTACTAGAGAAATAATAAATATAACTTATCTTAAAAGTATCTCTCTTACTATTACGAGCAGCGTCGGCCTCGGCGTCGTAATACTCCTAGGACTAAAAAGTCCTAGGATTAGACGAGGTTATAGGAATCGAGTAGTTTCTAGGACTGCCGTCTAATAGTTTAGTTTAGTTAATATTAGCTATATTTAGGTTAGCGGATCGGCCCTGGTTTTGGGTAGTATTACGTAATAAGTAGGAGTTCGATAAGTTCGCTAGGTTTACTATTAAACTCGTCGAACCCGTCGAACTCGTCGGAACTCGGGTAGAGTAGAAAGTTCTATATAATAATTATAGTTTTCTTAGATAGGAGCTTTATACTTAACTTACTATAGTAATAGTATATTATCTATTTAACTTACTCTTATTATAACGAATATACCTTTAAGTATACGACCTAATAATCTTATATCTACTTACTTATATACTAACCTAACAATACCCTAGTCTACTATCGAGTAGAGAACCGAATTGTTATACTTACTATTTAATAAGTTATATACTTATCTAGATATATCTAAGTATTTAACTTTATATAAGAGATACTTATCTCTTACTCTTAAAATAGTAAACCTTTTATAATACACTATTTTAATTCTATCTATTACTATCTATATACTATATAATAAATTATATAGAGAGTACTTTTTATTATTATTATAAAGATAAAACTAAGATAATACTTTAAGATAATATTAAACTTTAAATTATTTTTATATATAGTAGTATAAGATTTTTTAAGTTTTATATTACTATATTTTCTAGAAAGTACTAGAGAGTAGTATAGTACTTTATATACTTTAGATAAATAGCTACTACTTAGAGTATTATTTAACTAGATAATATATATTTTCTAGTATAATTTTAAGTATAATTAAATAATACTTCTTATTTATTTATTAATTACTACTAAAGTAATTAAAGTAAACTTATTTTAATAATAAATTAAACTTAAATACTAAGTAATTTTATCTTATTCTTCTATAAGTATAATTTCTTACTAGCTCTAATATAGTACTAATTTAAAAATAAGTAAGAATTAAAAATTACTAAAAACTACTATTATTTTAAAAAGAATTAATTACTAGAATACTAAAGTTCTAGCTAATAGAATAAAGTAAAAATAAAATCTAGTTAAAAGTAATATAAAGATATTTTAAATCTATATAAACTCTATAAATTAGTATTAAAGAACTATAGACTAAAAGATTAGTAACTAAGTATTTATTTTAACTAAAAATCTAAAGACTAACTATTTAAACTAAAAACTAGCTAGTTAATAAAAGAGTTTATTTAAAATACTAGATAAGATTAAATATTTATATTAATTAAAACTCTCTAAAAGTTTTAAGATATATAATATATTTATATAAGAGATTTTATTAAAAGATTTAGTAATTTTTTACTTAAATAGAAGTCTAAAGAGTTTTTACTAATTACAATTACTAAAGAAGAAAAGTAAAAAGTATAAGAGATCTTAGTAAGTTATTTAGTTTACTTAACTTTAAAGTATTAAGTAAAATAAGTAGAATATAATCTAGATCTTATTTAGAATTTAGCTTTAGACTTTATAGATTTATTAAATAAAGTTAAAGACTTTTATTTAAGTTATTTAAATAAACTAAAACTACTAAAGAACTTATAAGCTTAATTTAATATATAGAAATTAAGTAAGAAAGATTATAGTTACTTAGAAAGTAATATAGTATAGTATTATAAAGATAGAAAAGAAATAACTTATATACTCTTTAATTTAAAGTACTTTTAATCTATAAAGATAAGTTCTTTTTAAAATAAAACTATAGACTTCTAGCTAATTACTAATATTAGTACTACTATGTATAATAACTTTTGTTATTATTATTACTATTATTATTATTCTCTCTATTCTCTTTAAATTTACTAACTTACTTAAAAGTAAAGAGATTTTTTTCTAGAATACTTCTTTCTCTACTAGCTCTAAAAAGTATCTTTCTTAGTATTACTATTACTATTAGTTAATAACTTCTTTATCTTTTCTACTAATTTCTTTAATACTATAACTTTAATCTAAAAGTAAATTAGTTCTATTTTACTTTAATTTAAAATATAAATAAAAAGAATAAATAACTTATATCTATAGTCTTAAAAGCTATAGCTATAATATACTATAGTAAATATAACTATTATAATAACTTAAATACTATTTTAGTAGTAGTTAAGAGTACTTAAGTAAAAGTAACTTTTATAATATTATTTAATTTTAAGACTATTATCTTAATTTTATTATTACTAATTATCTTAGTAAACTTTTTATATTTCTTCTTAATATACTATAAATCTACTAGAGTTAGTTATAATTTTACTTTTATTTTAGTTTTTAGTTTAATTATATATTAAATAATAAAAGTTATTTTTCTCTATATAATATATATACTTTAATAAACTAGAATTTTTAAAAATATATTTATAACTTAAAAATATATAGTATAGTATAAATAGTATATAAAATACTAATAATAAATAGTAGCTAGTATACTAGTAGAAATTAAAAGAGATATTATAGTATTTATTAGTATTAAAACTAAAACTATACTAAATATAAACTTATTTATTTAATTAAGATTATATATTATTAATTTATTATATTAAATTAGTTTAAGTTCTTTCTTTAAAGTAGTAATAGATATTATAAAGTACTTATATTATAGTTTTAAAGAAAGAAAGAAAAGAAAGTTAGAAATTAAAAGAAAGTTACTAATTATATATATTCTAGAAAATAATATTATTTATAAAATATATTATAGTAATAAAATTAAATAAAATTTTCTATTATTATTAATCTTCTCTTTATTATTCTTACTTTATCTTTAAAATTAAAATTATTTTAATAGTAATTTAATACTTTTCTAATTATACTTTAAAAAGCTTAAAGTAAGCTTTTACTCTAGAGAGAGAGAGTAATATAATAGTATACTATTATATACTTATATAAAAAAGAGATTTAAAGTCTAGTTTAAGTTAATCTAAAAGTACTAGAGTTAAGTATAGTTTAAATATATTTTAAGTTAAAACTTTAAGTATATAGCTAGTAGTTTTTTCTATCTATATTTTTTTTATCTTTTAATATTCTTTATATTAGACTTAGTAGAGTCTAATAAGATACTAGATATATACTACTATATATCTTTATCTTAGTATCTATAAACTTATATTATTATACTTAAATAAAATTAACTTAACTTAAGTAAAATACTTAAAATACTTAAAATACTTAAAGTTATACTTAATATAACTATATTAAAAACTATATTCTATAAGATATATTTAACTATAACTAGTATATAATATAAAACTAAGGTTTTTTACTACTTAGTTAGTTTTTCTTATAAAATAAGAAAAAGATAGAAATAAGATAAATATCTATTAAGAAATAGTATTAGCTTTATTAATATTTAGTAATAAATAATCATATTATTTCTTTATATATTATCTAGTTAAAATTAGTTATTATAACTTAAGTTTAAACTTAGTTATAATATATTCTTATTAACTTTATTTACTAAAGATAAGAAAATAAAAACTATAATACTTTATAATAAACTAGTATATAGTTATATATAGTACTACTTAATATAATAAACTATTATATATATTAATATTTTTTAATATATTAATAGTTAAAGATAAGATATTAGTAGATATTTAATAAATTAATATTTATAAAAAAATTATTAATAATTATCTTATAAATTAATTAGTTTAACTTTAAAGCTTACTAATAACTAAAGTTATTATTTATATAGATAAATAGCTCTTCTCTTAGTTTTAAGTTCTTTAAGTAAAATATATACTTTATTATATATTATTAAGTTTTATAGTTTTTATTATATAGAATTTTAATTTAATCTTTTTATAGTAATAAGAAAATAAGTCTTTATAATAAAAGATAATTTTTTAAGTTTACTAAAGTAGAATATAATTCTTAAACTACTTAAAAATTCTTCTACTAATTCTTTACTACTTATATTAATATATAATAATAATACTATATTAACTTACTAGTCTACTTTATTAAATAGTTAAATATTCTCTTTATTTTACTTAAAGATAATTTAATTAAAATATTCTTAGCTAAAGCTTAAGAATATAAATAATACTTTAAAATTATATTATTATATACTTATACTCTATTTAATTATAGAAAAATAAATAAGTTTAACTCTTTTAGTTCTCGGCATTAAGCCAAGGATCCTCGGGTAATTCCTTCGCAGTCTTTCGGTCTTCCGGGCGCCACTAGAGCATGCTCCGCAGGAAATTCATAAACATAACCTTGTTGTCGCCCTCAAGTCGTTCCTCTGAGTTTTCCAAGCTTGTACCTTGTGGACTCTCTACCTCGGCTTTCCACGTCCCTGGAAAATAATCATTAGCGCCCCCCTTGTTCCCAAGATTTGAAGGAAGAAGAGGAAGTACTCACCATCCTCATGAAACCATTCCCTGCTCCTAAGTCCCCTTTTCAAAAGGTCAAGCGGCGGTGGCCCTAAGAATCCAATGACCTCCGCTAAATGTGCTCTGGTTTTGTAGCCCGAGCCATCGGGATCTTGGCCTAGAAACATGTGTTTCCCCTCGAATAAATCCCAAATCATCACACCAACGCTCCAGACGTCAACCGGATAGCTCCAATCTGCTTTAATCATTACCTCGGGTGCTCTATAAATATCCGGCCCAGCATTATGATTCCTTCTTTCTTCACCCTTAACTGCCGATCCAAAGTCACTAAGTACCGCGACACCATGAATCTTAGGAACTCCAAATCGCCTAGACGCGTAAACCGGGAGTCCATCGATAGTTTTCCGAGGGCTCGGATGTTTCATTTCAGCCGTGGTAAAATCTGTCAAAAGGGTCTCGTCAATAATACTATGGAGCACATTATTCCCTTTAATATCTGTAATTTAGGTTAATAGGTCACTCTTTGGATTAATGTGTAATGTACCTGTGTGAACAATTTTACATTCGGTGTGAAGGTAGTCCATTGCTAGAAAAACATGCTTTAGTGATCTTAAGGAGATCCTCCGTAAATAAACCGCTAGGGATTCGATATAGGAGATCACTCCAGCTCTCCCACATTGGCTTTTGCACAAGACAGTTGTGGTCGCCCCCAGGCCGTGGGCTCACAAAAGTGTCTAGTGCCGTTCGTATGTACTCATAACCAGGATACCGAGATTTCGATTTGATCTTCATTAAATGCTCATAGATCCCGAATTCGTTTCCTATATTTTCATTGCGAGCATAGATTTTTAATGTCACATGTTGATGTGCTCTAAAACGGATTGTTAGCCCGCAACTTCTAACTTGAGTTTGGGTGGGAGACTTACTGAAGGTCACGCGCTAGCCAAACAGTTGAAGTAACCCCCCAACCCAATTTTCCAACGACTTGATACTTAGATGAAAATATATCCCCAATGTTGACCGGATAATAACGTCCGGTTTTGAAGCGCTCGTTGCTTTCTTCCTCAAGACATTGGTCACTAGCGACAACGTCAACCCCCGGCGTTCGGAAGAGCATAGGCGGTGATGGCGCTCTGCGCACAGCGTTCTTTGCCCATTTCAAAAGAGAGGCCATAGTAAAGAAGGATGATGGATTTAAAGGGGCTTCCCTTTTATGAGGTTGAGGTTCGGATGACTAAGCACATCACGGTTGGCGATGTCGGGTACCTATCCACAGCAATGTTGAGACACCCTACCTCTCAGCGGTTATATTACCTACGCACATACTTGGCTCAAACACTAACATTATGTTGAAGCTGTAGGAGTGATGGCAGGTTATTGGGTTTGTGGGCGTAAAATGGATAGGAAAAAGAGAACACGAAACTCGCTTTCGTATGCTTTGGGGAATTCTTGTAATACCAGGAATCATTTCTCATTCTTTTCTATCAGATGAAATAAATGGCAAGAAGACAAAAGTTGCCTGGCGTAGCCATTAAAAGAGGCAGCGGCTCAACCCAGCTGCCGTTCGAACATCCTCTAAAAGCTGATAGCTCTGAATTACCTGTGTTGATAGCTCTCAAATTTTCAAGGTGCATAAGAACAACCAACACTTCATGGTCACTCCCATCCGAAAGGAGATGTTGAATACATGTAGAAGTAAAGACCTGTTTGTCTCGCACAATTCTAGGATATATAGCATTCGAAACCCTGAGATAACAATCCGAGATATGCACGAAAAGTACCCGTTTGAGACGTCAGCATCATGGGCCAGCCGCCAAAGTGTCAGGATTGTTTTCGAGATCATCACCGACCGAGTTCTTATTTTCCCCCTTCGGAATGACTGCGCCCTCCAGCTTGTGCCCATTCACTCGAACCTCCTCGACAACGCCGCGATTGAGAAGCTCATCTGGGCCCTCGAGAACTTTGACGAATATGGGGAATGTTTCTGGCTAGATCTCCGTCACCTCTTGTTTACACAATTGTGCTTGTTCCGGCTGAAGGGTGGGTAATGGTTTCACGAGCTTCTCGACAAGTCCAGACATATCCTTGATCAGGCTATCGAAATCATCTTTTTGATACAATGCCCATTGGATCTTCCGCCCAAGAGTCTCGGTTCGCTGTCGCTTCTTTCTGAGCTTATAGAGGGAGAAGACCAGCTTCTTCACTGGTTGCTGCGTGTTCTCTAGCTTGGTTCTCTTGTCTGTGACTTCCACAAATTCAGGCTCGTCGTCTTCGTGTGATATTTTAAACCTGACAGACATACTCTCAGCGCCGTCAAATGCGTCGAGAATTAAAGCTAGCCACTTCTTGGCCTCATTGATGCCTTCTCTGTTTATCATCCCACGAACCTTCCTTAAAGAGTGCGCCAGGATCCAAGGGTTCGTCAAGCTTACTCAGGCCTCTCCCTATCGGGTGAACTCTACGTCTGCGGCTTTGGGTTTCAGAATCCGAAGTCCCGTCCAAAGCTTTGAATATGGTGGATGTATTGGAAGCAGTCAATGCACGATTTGCTAGTACTATTAATACTTTTAGGACTCTCTTTAGGTTTAATCTATTATAGTAAAGTAGTAGATAATGCTACTACGTAGAGGAAATATTAAAAATTAACGAATTCTGCAATATCTATAAGAGTGTAAATTGTTTTGCTTAAGTTCTAGTGCGTATTAATTCTCTAGGCACCTAACTTCTTGCCCGCTTTACGCATCAACCAAAGACAGCTAATGTTACCACCCCACCACGCAGCACTCCTCAGGAAGCTCCAAGCCGGTTGATCGACCAAGATGTATACACTGCCGTAGACGACTCGTGAAATAGTGTACACTAGGCCAGCACGATTGATTGACTCCCGCTTGACTCCCGCAAAGGAAGCAAAGCTCATAGCACCGACAAACAGAATGTAATTTTCGACTGAGTTGGCTTGTGTAGACTCGTTACGTCGCATCATGTTCAATAATCCCTGTGAAATCTTGCCTGATTTCACAGCTGCATCCCCGTAGCGGCTCAAGTCTTCCCTTGGCGAAACATTATGGTCGATTCCATATATCTGTTTGAGATGTCGTGGGGCCAGAACGCAATAGGCAAATACGAAATGGAAACTGAGATATGCGGGAGCGAAGTTTGGGGTTGAATAAGGCGAAGGAAGAGCTCGGAGACCGAGAGTAGCGGCGAGGGAAGACATTCTGGTGGGCGAGCTTGTTTGATGAGCCGAATGAAAGTGACAGATAATTTGGTGCAATTGGAGGTTACAGCAGGCGAGAACTTGGGTTGCAGGCGTTGAGACACCTGGTCTGGCTTGTCTTAATAACGGTGGTGCGAAGGTTGAAGAGAGCGAGGTTGAGTTCAGATTGTAATCGAGTGTCTATGTAGTGACAAGGCTTACATAGTATGCGCGTTTCTTTGAAGTTTTACGTGAAGACCTTACGTGAAGTCTTCGCTTACCATTCAACTGATCGTGACCGACTTGAGTGTAAAATATAGCGCTACCACAGTTAACTTCAATTCACCCCAGTTTGCATTGACTAACGACACCCATGGAGCGAAGCAACTTACATTCTCAGTTGTGTCAAGTTGATCTGGGTTGCGACTCAATGGTCGAGCATAAACTGGTACAAGCATTGTATGTAATTTCCGATTCGTAATTGTCACCCCAAAATCCTACAATGACTTTGAGAAGTTACCAGTACTTTGGAATTTCAGTAGCCCAATACCGGCTGAGGTTATTGAGTGCTGCCGTCAATGATAAGCGTCACTCTTCACGAGTGTTGTTTTCAGTGAAAATAGAACGGTTCGTTCGGCAACCTCTGGTCGCCACCTTTGCAGCTAACTTAAACTGTGATATGCAGCTCTCTCTCTGCGCCACCGAAAGGAAACTGAGAACTACCGAAGTTGGCATTTGAATGTCGATAGAAACAAGCTGATCGACCTCGTTAAGGAGTCACAACGAGCTACTTTTGGCTTATCAAGGCCTCAATAATTGCTCGCTTTGTATACGGGTGCCCCTTCATTCATACTTAGTAGTCGGTTGCTGAATTAAGTGAATTCTGAATTGTAAGAGTTGGGGCCACAGCGTTCCGGCAGGTTTAGCGAATTGCAATAAAAAAGCACCTTTCCACCCTGGTTTAAAAGCTATACTACTCAAGCTGTATGTATTATACGTTGTTAAAATTAAGTTATATAGTAGGTTAATAATATTTACTCAAAATACTAAAAGGTAGAATTTCTGTCTTTTGGGAGTCGAAAGTTCTATATACGCAAAGTTGACCAAAATCGCAAAAAGCCGGTTTTCCTATACAGATTATAGGCGATTTGTATCCTATTAAGTGCGATAGGGAACACCTGTGGAGTACAGCACTAAGACGAAAGGATATACCTAATCAAAGTATAGGATTAAAGGAGCTTCACTCATGACAAAAGGTGCTTTTTGGGGTGGTGTTTCCGGCACTTAACGGGATAGAAACACGGCCCCAACTCTTCCAACTTTAACTGAAAGTACCCTTTGAAAGAATGATCGTTAGTAGTTTTTTTCGTAGCTCGGTTATGAATGGTTAGTTTTTGGGTCGATCCCCAGCTGGTAGTCACCTTGCCGGTATGCGAAAATCTCGGAGAAGGGGAAGTTGCATATATCACGGGTATAATCCCTTCTTTCCGTCACATGATACATCAAACTTTCAATTATGGTAACTTTAAATAGTAACAGTAAAGAAGAGGCATTGAGAGTATGTGGGGTTTGTAAAACCATACAAATAAAACTGATTGGTTTTGTGTAGATATCATATTAACAATATGAGACTCAATCTAAAATTAATCCGGCAAATCGTGGTCTCATATTATCCGCCACCTCGAGCAGTCACGACGCATCGGCGTCTCGTTTGCCACAATAGCACGGCAGTTGCAAGCCTATCATGGGATGATCAAATCCCTGTCGCGCGTTCAAGTCTACACTGTTAAAGGTTGAAAACACCCCTCTTAAAGTGAAGATGTCTCTTGCACAAGAAATCATCTTTACCGTCTTGAAATACACCGAAAATGCTTTTCGCCTCTATACTCGCACTCGCGGGACTCACTGAGGCAATGCCTCAGTGGAACGACCTGGTCACTCGGCAGGGCTCGACTACTATGCTGCGTTTTGGATGCCCCCAAATTGTTATCGACAGAATTGACCCTCTAGTCAATCCTGGACAAGTCCCATCCACCCACGTTCATCAAATTGTGGGCGGAAATGCGTTCAACGCTTCAATGACAACCAGTGATGTCTCCAACGTTGCCACTTGCACTACTTGTTAGTTCTTAGAATACCTCTTCCCCCCCCCTTCTCTCCTTACATTTCCCTTGATATTGACTAATTTGACCCCGTAGGCCAGTTTTCCGAAGATTTCTCTAACTACTGGACGGCGAATCTTTACTTCAAGGCTCGTAATGGCACTTATAAGCGTGTTCCCCAGGGGGGTGCGGCGTATGTATATCTCAATTACTACCTCGCTGGGCAATCTGATGTTGCTCGATATCATATCTCGTCATAAACTGTTTCATGCAGACTGACGTGGGCAAACACTGACCTTATCTAGTCTACAATTCAACGACAAGTTCAGCACACAAATTGCCGGTGGTGTTCTTGTATACTACGTTTCAGCACAACCCGGAAAGATCACAGCTTTCAAACCAGTATGTCTGCTGTTCAGCGTCTCAGCTCAAGTAGTACTCGTACTTATCTAAACGACTTCAGGGATTTCGTATGCTCGTTGGTGACCCTAACCAGCGCTCAAGAAAGGACACCACGTTGAAGAGACAAAACTGCTATCGTTGTTATACGGGTCCAAACTTTGGTGGTGATACCAGTGCTCCATGCATGGATGCTAAGTCAGTCATCTCTTGTCAACCAATCCTACAAAAGCTAATAAGCCAATAGGATAGATACTGAGGCATTGCCCCCTAAGCCATGCCTAGGTGGTATTCGTTCCAACATCCATTTTCCAACGTAAGAAAACCTCATATATTCAAGAAGTGGTACTGAAGTGATATACAGCTGCTGGGATGGAAAGAATCTCGATAGTCCAAATCACCAGGACCATGTTGCGTACCCTGTCGGCGGCCCTGCCAATTTCTTGAGCCTTGGTGGTGCTTGCCCAGCAACCCACCCTGTCAGAATACCGCAGGTAAGCTGTGAACTTTCTTCTTCTCATCTCATCTCGTGTCCTCTTGCCTGTCGACATATGTGTTCATCCCCTTTTCTTCTAGCGGTGAATTTATGATTAAAACCGCCCGAAAGAGTGAAAAGATCACAGCTGACACATCTCTTTGAACGCCAGTTGATGTACGAGGTGGTTTGGGATACCACGAAGTTCAACGACAAGTCGATCTGGCCTACAGATGGTAGCCAGCCATTTGTTTTGAGCACTGGGGATGCTACTGGACTTGGCCAACATGCCGACTACGTATTCGGTTGGAAGGGAGATTCCCTCCAAAAAGCCATGGACAAATCGGGATGCATGGGAGCAACTTGTGGAACTCTTAAGACACAGTCAATCGAGGCGGCTAAGAAGTGCGCCGTGAAAACCACCGTGAACGAAAATGTCGACGGATGTAAGTTCGGCCTTTGAGTTTATATGAGCGAGGACTAACACCACACAGGGCTCGACAAACTCCCTGGAATCGCAATGCCGATGATGTAATGCGTCAATAGGCCGTGTCTCAGGGTAAGATGGAGAAACGTCTAATATAGTGCGGGATTGAAAATAGTAGGACTCGTGGACTCTCTTTAACTAGACTGAATGTGATAGAATGTAGCCGAACAATTTGAAGATGTCCTGCAAATACTCCCCTAGCGGTATATAGATAAGGAAGAAGAAACCACCCTCTCGAGTAGATGGGTACCTAGGGTTTTCGGGTGGGTTCGCCGACATGCTGTTTCTTAAGAAGGGATTTATAGGAGATAGTAGCATAAAGCAGTAGTCTAAATTCTCATAACCAGTATACACTTTGCTGACTATATCGCGTGCTGTCATCTAAAAATGTTCCGGGAGTCATGTGTCACATTTGCAATTCGTTGTTCCGCTAATCAGACATCCATTATTGCGCTCCCAAATAGTTGGCAGCGTCTGCACATAAAACGAGAAGATTGGACAAATAGGCTTACTTCTTACTGAAAAAATGATCAGCTCAGAGCAAAATGCATTTGCCGAAAATTTGGCGTTAATTATATCTGCCGAATGAATCCTTCCGTCTATAGCCGGCTGCTGCTGTTCTTCCTTTCCACCCGGTTATTTTAGATCCCACGGCTAATTCTAGAAACTCATGCAGCACTTCTTCTGCAGTCATGGTTATTGGTTTTCGTGGCCGGCATGGACTTGCAGTAATCCAGCACATTGGCACGAGTTCAAGCTTTTCTATCTATTCAAGCTTAAATGGAATCATCTCTCATTGGATAAAACATATTTGCCAAGTATATAAAAGTCCTCGAAAATCTACGTATGAAATAACAAAAGAGTGAGAAAACTAAGAATCCTCCTGCCTTTCCCCAATTACCATTTCTTTGACTACCGATAACGACAAATTTCTGTTCAACAAAGATGGCGCAAGGGATCCATGTTCTCGGCATACTCCTCTCTCTTTTTTTCGGTCAAGCAATATCACTTAAGATCGCAACGTCTTTGCAGTGGATTGAATATACACCACAGCCCTATGCTATCAAAAACTTCTATAAAGGGACCGATACTGCTACACTATCAAGCGGAGGTGTCGCTAACCTCGCCACTGACAGCAGTCTGGACCTTGCCGCAAACGCGGAGACTCAGGGCCTTAAACAGTACGCCTCCCACAAAAACCTTCGCCTTATCTATGTCATTGTGGAAGTTGGATATCGTATGGTGGCCAACCAAGCTGCGGGTATCACTAAGATCGGCGACCTGAAGGGCAAAAGAATCGGAACAATGCAAGGGACCTCAGCAAGCTATTTTGTCAACAAGCTTTTGGGTAGTGCCAATCTCAAAAGCTCCGACTACACTATCGTTTCCGGCAGCGTGTGTATGAAAACTCCATGCGGTTCTGGGACTTTTCCTTCGATGATTACTGGGAAGAAAATCGATGCTTTCGGTATTTGGGAACCAGCAGTTGAACTTGGTGCTAAATCGTTGGGAAGTAGTGCTGTCATATTCCAAAACGTTTCAATCTACCGAGAAGTGTACAGTTTATACAGCACGACGGAGAAATTGAACAACATAGCCACCAGGAAGAATATTGTCGCTTATGTGAAAGCATTAAACCAGACATTGGATGTTTTCAGGAATCGTCCAGAAAGTGTTTATGCGACGGTTGGAGGAAATGTTGGTGTCGATGCATCAGTTGTTCAGGCGGTATGGCCTGTCCACAAGTGGAGTGGAACTATACCATCAGATCTTGTCGATTTCCTGGTTGTGGAGGACGCATATTTGGCGCAAAGCGATAAAAGAGCAGTGACTTCGAAGGCAGATCTCACAAAATTTATTGATTCGAGCGTGATTGCCGATGCTCAAAGGATCTAATATTATATTGGAATACACAGTTGTCTTTAAATTGGAGCCGCCTGGTTAAGCTTAAATGTCGTAAGATAATAAGCGACAAGTAAATTTAGTCCAAATGTTAGTCTAATGGAATTGATTCTAGTGAAAAGCAAACTCAAAGTGACAAACGATGAGTATGAATCAAAATAGCAGTCGGTATCGCATATTCATTCTTAATGCGGTGAAGCAATCGCAAAACATGCGGTAATTAAGTGGTGTAGCACTTGGAAACTCTTAGGATTCAATAATTAAGATCCCACGAAGCAACGTAACGTCTCCACTCTCCTCTTCGTGGGTACTTTTTACGCCAGAACCCAAACCATGTTTACCGTGCCAACTTTTTACCCCTTTTCATTTAAGCGAGCTTATCAAATTCAAGTAAGAGGATCAACGAAAGCAATTGGTGAATTACTCGCGAACATGAATGGGAGTAAAATGAATACATTGTGCTGGATTCTCAGGACACTAAAAACCGTAACCTAAGCTATCATCTCCGGAAGGGTTATGACTGTTCCATTCTGCCAGACACTTATTGAATGCTTAGACTGGGGTACTACATTCATTTTCTATCTTCAAGGCAACATATGTTATGGGGTCGTGAAATAGTTGCTCACTTCACAAGTTTTTTGAGTATCAAGAACATAAAATAGACTATGATGCAAAGGAACAGAGAGATTACGATGCCTCCTAGTGTTACCCTGAAATTACACCATTACGGCTTCAAGCTCGAATTGGAAATCGCATGTTCTAACTATTGTTTGTCTTCTGAGATCGAGAGACGCGTATTCATCAAGCATCTCCATAAAGTAATGTAAACCATGTAGCAGGTTTGGACTTTGACATGTTTGGATTATCTCTATTACACGACGAGTTTGACGAGCGCATTGTGAGAAGAAAGAAGCAATCCGTATGAAGTTGAGTGGGAATGATAGAAGAGAGCAAAATTGTTCATAGTCCTCCGCGGGTTTGGAGATGGTGTGTATGTGATATAGCCTTAAGTACTCCCGTACGTACAGGGGCTTAAATACTCAGATT
The DNA here is from genome assembly GCF_000409485.1 of Glarea lozoyensis ATCC 20868. NCBI lineage: Eukaryota > Fungi > Ascomycota > Leotiomycetes > Helotiales > Helotiaceae > Glarea > Glarea lozoyensis. The sequence continues at coordinate 15,219 of NW_007360995.1, forward strand.
TCATAACTAAATTAATGATTAAAGCTCGTCGCTAGCATCAGTATAACATTAGTAGTTCACAAAAGTTGACAGACGAGATTTATAAGCAGCAACTTTACTCTTAATTAAAAATTATATGATTATTAAACTATGGTATACTGAAATCCCAGACGAGAAGAAAAGACTAGCGGATATTTCCTAAACAGTTTCCTGAACACGAACAGGTGCAGCTCCAGCAGGATCGGCCTCGGTGTGAGCAGTATGAGGAGTCTGAGGAGGGACAGAACTTGTACTCTTTTTTCTTTCCTTGACTTCCTTCGCCTCATCATGTCTAGAGGCAAGATGGATTGCACCCTAACAATTATCGTTAACCGAGAACGTAAAATTAGGAAATAGATGTATCTGAACTTACGATACAAGCATTTACAAACCAGCACATTCCTCCAAGAAAGATGAATGCAAGTGCGGTTCTCCATTCGATACATCCTGCAGAATTGGCGATGGCTGTGGTGCCGTAGGTGACAGGGTAATCTCTCCAGTAGTATCCCCAGTAATAGCCCCAATAGTTATATTGCCAGTAGGCTGAACAAGCATTTCGATCACTCGCCTGTTGAAGTCATTGTTAGGAATTGCGTCGAAATGGGTTGTCGTGCTTGAGAGAAGTTGGAAAGTGACATACGTTTTCTAGTAAGCCGAAAGATACCATCCACATCTAATTATGGTTAGCTTGATTATACTGTAGCGAGTTGTTGGCTGTAAAGGTAGAGAAGCCTTACGATAAAGATTGCCAGGTCGAGAGGAGCAGCCCAAAAAGCGTGGATAAAGGGTGGCAAAAAAATCAGAGCGAAGAAGATACTGATCCCGGCGAGTGCCTCAGTGTAGATGATCCGTGAATCGATATTTCCCCCTCCTTTTCCGATGAGGTAGATCCCATGCCCAATTATGCCAGCAACTATAGCTGCAGAACACAGTGCGAAGAAGCGGAAAATGACATTTGCTACTTTTGCAGTGGAACCCATCTTGTGTGGCTCGATATGATCGGTGAGATTAATCTTGATGCAAAGCAAGTGATGGCAAGAAAGTTGTGAAGAAAGAAACCAATGGATATAGACAAATCGAGGATGTGCTCTTTAATAACTCACTCTGGGTACATTGCAAATGTACGATTTCTTTGATCGTTTGTTTTGAGACGCTTTCGGTAACTCCTTTGATTGAATTTGCCTAGCAACACATTCCAGAGGCTGGATGGGGGAAAATTTCCTACTCCGGCTGTGAATAATCTGCAATAGACAGCCACCAAGTGCATATTCAAAAAGACCTTTGTTAAGGTCATACGTGTATGATGCATGAGGATGAGGAGCATGAAGCTAGGATCTCGTGACCCTTCAAAAGCTAAGAGAACAATCCGACCATTTTTCAGTGGCATCTACCCAAGAAATAAACGAATAAAGCGTCATGCAAAGTATCGTCTTGCTGCTGAAATTTTTCTTTGGTAAAGTGAAAAAGTATAATTGCCTTTGGAAGCCCAGCGATTATCTCTTCCATGACGGGTTGGGAGGAGGAGTGGGGGGAATAACCGACAACCAGATAAAATCCACAAGCACACTATCAACCAAGAGATCTAATACAGAATCAGCATAAAATAGTTGAAACTTGGGAATTCCAGCTACAAACTGGTGTGTATACCATGTGCTGGACGTGAGGTGGTATTGCGGCCAGTGTGCAGGATACCGGGATGAAAAAGTAGCGGGCAGGAGTACCAATCATGGGCGGATGACATGACCTCGGGAATCTCGATCATGACCGAATGCGGAAAGAGGTCCAGGGATAACGATAAACATCCCTTTATCTCAGAAGTTCAGGAGGACGGTCCAGACTCGAGAACGACTTGTGGATGGATAAGGCTGAGACGTCGAGGTCGCTCGTATGAGATGCAATGAAATGTCCATTGTTATCAACTTATCAGGTGCGAAGGTCGAATAATGTATGATGCAGACGCAGATCTCGTGAAACCAGCACAGATCTTGGATGGACCGAAGCCTCGAGTCCTGGAGCTTGATTTCCTTGCTAGGACGCCCAGAGGATTGGCAATGCTTACCGCGTTCTTGATCTAGCATCTGTGTTACTCTCTTCCAACAACGAATTGCGAAATGATGCCGACCACCAGTGCATGGCAAAACCGATGGGACACCATCTAATGATAACGAATTTAGAAAACGACTTTCCACCACACCTTCCGCAACATTTATTATAAATAGCCTCTACAATAGAGAGAATCGTATATTCACTCAAAGGAATTAAGTAAATATAACGTTTCGGGGATGGTATTGCTGTTCTACCGTAGTAAAATGTCCCGTCAGACTTGCAACACACTGGTGGACTGTATTGAACGGTTCTCCGATTCTCGCCCAGCGCCCGTACGCAAAACCTAAGCTCCGTCTATCTTCAGCTCGGCTAACGCCTGGTGGTTGAACCCTATTAAGACTGGTCTCACGATAAACAAGGAGCGAACAAGTTCAGGAGCAAACCATACCGAGTCCAATAAACCGTAAACTCTACTTCGAAGTATACACAGTCTCGGTATTGCAGGTCTTGACTTATAGAACAGCGATTGGTGGGACCAACGATATGTTTGCCGATTGTCATTTTGTTGGTTCTGGAACCTGGAACCTGAGATAACACTCTGGATAATAAGTCCAGTGCATTGACAATTCATCCCAACCCCTTGCTAGCAGCACACCACTAATTAACTCCCCTCGTTCCCGCTCCCATTTCCGCGAATGTACAAGACCCCAAGTACAGCAGAGCCCAGAGTTGTAGCACATCATACTGGCTCCATGCGACAACATTCGTATCGTACTATCATCCTGGTCTTTTTCCAATGTGAAGTGCATGTAATCTGTCTGATTGGAATTATATGGGGCCCGATTGTACCCGCCGCCAGCGTGCTTGAAAGTTCGTTCCCAGAAGCTACACCAACCCACCCGAGCGCACATCTGCAACATCGCAATATCAGCTATCCAAATGGATGGTTCCTAATCAGTAAGCTCCCGAGTAGACCTTCTTCACCTTCCTGTCTGGACAGATAGCTTCTGTTTGCGCCGAGTGGCGTCCAGTGAGCTCGTTGCCGCTTGCTCTTCTCGAGTATGAATGAGCGCGATTATATTCCCAATATGCGTCGCGATTGTTTTCAAACACCCACCGCGCTCGCACCATTCGTCACATCGTTTGCGTCTTGCTTGCAGCTGGGTATACGTCGCGGATCACCAACCGCTCTCCACTACTCGATTTTTGTTGTCGCAGTCACACAACAAGACACAAGAGTCAAGCTGTTGATCACTTGGTGCCATGCAGTCAAGAGTCGTGGCAGGGCTTATTCCGTGTGGCGATATGCTTCTTCCAAAGAAGGCTGTCTTGACTGTGCTCTCTTGGCGACACTATTCCCAAGTGGAGACATTCCCCGGACTTCACTGGCCTTGGAATATTTGTTGTTGGCGTCGAGAGCTTCATACCTTCTTGTTCGAGACGAAGCCAAGACAACTGGCAACGCCCTCTTGCCCTGCGAGCTGCGAGCTGCATCTTTCTTGTTATCTGGAACAACTAGACCGTTGCCAAGTAGGAATGCTTGACGGTGTACCGCCAGCCATTCTTTCCATAGTGCGACTATCAGGATGTTACAAGGCATATCACCGAGGTAGGACTGAGCTTCTTTAATTCTTTTAACCATTGACATCTGATTGGAGCCATCCAGACCGGTCCTCCTTCTAGAAGCCTTCCAGAACGAGGAGATGTTCACATCCAGTGCGATACGCTTTGCTCTGGACCAATCGATCTTGCGACCACGAGACGAAGTATGTCGGCGGTTGATAAGAAATCGGGTGCATCCAATTTGGAATAGGACAGGGTTTTGACCTGCAAGAGGTTGATCAGAGGTCTGGGTGAATACGAAGAGTTCTATATAGAGGCAGGTTCCCTCGTCGATCTTGGGACAGCAGCAGCAGCATTTTGCCGATCTCAACCAGACAATCTCCTTGTTATTCCGCTGCCACCATGAGTAAGTCTTGTATCCTTACTTCCATAACAATGATTGACCTGTTCAATAGATGCTCTCGATGATACCTTGGTGTCCGGCCCAGCTGCAGTCAATGTGGTCGATACAGAGCACCATGTCAACCAGTCCGGTCGCTACGATGTTATGGACATCAAAGGCCATATCGCACCCACCGAACATGAGCTAGCAACTTTACCCAAGGTTGCTGGTACCATGCCAGTATCTGCCTACCTCCTCTGCGCCGTTGAATTCGCCGAACGTGCTTCATACTATGGCTGCAAACAAGTCTTCAAGAACTTCATCAGAGGTCCACTTCCAGTCGGAGGAAATGGAGCTGGGTGAGTTTAAGCATAGTTAATGGAAGTGATCCTCGCTAACGGACATCAGAGCACCACCAAAGGGTTCCCAAAAAACCGCTGGCGCTCTCGGTAAAGGTACAGTCATCGCATCTGCTATGACTGATGCATTCACCTTTTTAGCATACGGACTGTTAGTTTCCCTAATTGAGCAGAGATATTATGTTTCCTAACGTCTCGCTTAATAGTCCCATCTTTGGTGGTTGGTTGTCCGACGCCCATCTTGGCCGGTTCAAAACCATCTGTATCGGGTAAGCATTTTTCCAACAACAACGGACCCCCCTTCCAGGACATGTTTGCTAATGTTATTTTAGTGTCGCTATCTGCGGTGTTGCCCATATCATTATGGTCATTTCTGCTATTCCAAGTGTCATTCAAGCTGGTAAGGCCATTGGGCCATTCGCCTTGAGTCTGTACATGCTCGCCATCGGTGCCGCGCTTTTCAAAGCCAATATCGCCCCAACTGTTCTTGATCAGAATCCTCATAAGAAGCCCCATGTTATCACCAATAAGGATGGAAGCAAGGCGATTGTTGATCCTGAGGCTACATCTGAGAGTATCATGTTATGGTTCTACCTCCTAGTCAACGTGGGAGGCTTTTTCGGTGTTGCTACGTCTTATCTTGCCAAAGACGTTGGATTCTACGCGGCGTACTTGTTGCCGTGTATTGTCGTACGTTCTAGCTGTCCAAAAGGGTCTAAAATTGAATCAATGCTGACTGAAATAGTACCTGATGCTCCCGGTTCTTCTATACTTTGTCAATCCCCGCCTAATCAAGTTCGCTCCCGGAGGAAGTGCCCTCGGTAACTTTATCAAAGTCATTTTTCTCTCTCTGAAGAAAGCTGGGATTCGTGGCTTTGGCCGCAAGGGATTTTTCGAACGGGCTAAGCCATCCGTTCTTGCAGCATCTGGAGACAGCAGAGTTGTTACCTGGGATGACGACTTTGTCGAAGACGTACGCCGAACCATGGGAGCTTGTGCTATCTTCCTTTTTTTCCCTATTCAGCAGATCAACGATGGTGGTCTGGGCGCCGCTGGTAACGCCCAATCTGCAGCTTTGACCACAAACGGTGTGCCCAACGATTTGTTGGACAACTTGAACCCCCTGGCCATTATCGTCTTGATTCCAATCCTAAACCACGGTATCTATCCTCTTCTCCGAAAGTTAGGCATCCGATTTGGACCTATCAAGAGAATGACCTTCGGTTTATTCGTCGCCGCTATTGGTGCTTCCGCATACGCCATCATCCAGCATTACGTCTACAAGACCTCGCCATGTGGCGACCATGCTAGTGATTGCGAAATCGGATCAGGTGTCTCCTCCCTATCTGTCTGGCTTTACGGAATCCCAACTCTCGTCACCGCCACTTCCGAGGTCTTCATCAACGTCACAGCCTACGGAGTTGCATACTCTCGTGCTCCTCAGAACATGAAGGGTTTCGTCATGGCTCTCTCGCTGTTCATGCAAGCCATCACTACTGCCATCTCCCTGGCTACCGCCAACGCTATCCAAGATCCATACCTCGTCTGGGTCTTTGCTGTTCCATCTATCATTGGATTCGTTTCCGCTTTCGTCTTCTGGTTCTTGTTCAAGCACTTGGATAATGAGGAGTTCTTTGTCCATGTTGACGATGCAGTTCCAATCCCCAACCGCTCGCTCGACGAGGAACACAGCAGCATTGATGAGAAACATCTTGACCGTGGTATCGATGAGAAGCACCACGGCGCTGGTGACACTAAGGAGGTTAAGCTATGATTAGGTGTTAATGGTGCCTGTTGTTTAGAAGTTGAAGCTCTTGACTTATAGCTATAGAAGTTTGACTATATTAGTTTGAATGGAAATATTTAATACCACTTCGCATATCGTGTCTTAGACTATGACCAAGCAAAGAGCATGACTATCTTAGCCCGTGAAGTGACCTATCTTTGGTTATACCTCTGGCGAATAATATCTTTAACAACTACCTACCAATTGAACCCCAAAACCATGTTCCACTTCACACAGTCTCGCTTAAGCCCCTGATACATCACGTGATTCTCCTCGGCGGCAAGAATCTTGTCAGCACTATATCGAGATGGCCAAATGTTCAAGTAATCACTATTATTTTGGTGCGGTAGCACTAAAGAAAATTGTGCTATACTTGACTTGATGCTCGGCGGCAGGTCTATTTTTTAAATCTCGGTCTTCTACGCAGAGATAGTACCTAGTAGTTGTTGTATTTTACAAAGCTTGTTTGTCTTCGAACTTGTCGCTGTTCTAGTATTCGAGTTTGACCTCCTAAATTGTACTACAAACCCAAAAGATGTTCTTCTACACTTTGAATGACCGAACTTGTATCAAAATCGAAATCGAGTTCATGTTTTCTGTCAAAGTCTGTACATCTTAAGAGAGAGCTTTGGTACTGACCTGACTATCGAAAATAGGATTTTCATTCAATTTGATAGGCCAAGTAAATTACCTTAGCTGTCAAAGATGCCATGTTTCTACTGTAACTTACATTATGCACCACCAACTCGTCGCAAGACTGACGGGACACGATTAAGTGTAGTGATGTTCAAAAATGACTTTCTAACTTGCACTCCTCGATAGATGTAATGTGCCCTATCACAAGAAACAATAACGTATATTTACTCAAACAAATCCAGTAAATATAGCTTTTTGCACAGAATGTGGTGCTAATTTACCGCCAAGAGGCGTCCCGTCAGACCTTCAACATACTGGTGCACCTTGAGTATCCTCTGAGTAATATAGAAGAGGCCGAATTCAGAGGACGAGAAGAGAGAATGATCTGAAAAGGAGTGGAGTTATGGTTGTGTTTTCTTTACGTCAATTGACAACGAGCTGGAACAAAGTTGACAAATCGATGACTCCGCGTTAAAAGATGGCCATGACTAGTACTAGCTATTTGGCTTTTTTCTCGCTGACAATAAGCTCAAGAACGACTGCACAAAGGATGGCAATGTCACCCCAACAATCTCAACACGTAAATTTAAGCTATCTGATTACAAGTATATTCTAAACCCATATGAATCAATTGTTGCCAGGAGCTGTAGACAGCGAGAGCTGGAAGAGTCCAGAATCCACCATTGAATTGCAAGACTGATGGATATCTTTTAAGTAAAGTGATACCAGAACCCGACTTTCCAACGCACCTTCACGAATAGGTATGCTCACTCTGTTTAGTAGAAACACCATGGTATGTTTCTTCAAACAAATAGATTAATTGTAGCTTTTAGATAGACTATCTAACGTCTGCCTTTCATGAGGTATCCCTTTTGAACTTGAAACACACTGGTGATGCTGATAATTACATCGCTACATCCCCCTGCCCGATCATTGCCTCCAACAACATCCAAAGGCAAACCCCAAAAGAACGACCCCAAAAAACAACCCTAAACCAAGCCTCCATCACGCATGCACACAATATCCGCAAATATCTCAATGAATGTAAAGGGTGAAACGAGTCCTCAAGATCACTGATGTAGATCAAGACGTCAGAGAGCCCTAAATTATTTGATCTCGGACTGTATCGTATATGGAGGAGGAAAGGCTCACCAATCCACTTATGATTCCCACTGGGATTGTACAGTCCTGGGGAATAACGGGGGTACGAGGACGCCCGATAGTTTGTAGATGGAGTGTGAAACTAGCGAGCAACGTTTTCTTGAACCTTGCTGCCTGAAAGTCCAGCCAATACCACTTGAATATCAAAGACGAGTGAAACATGCATAGAGCAGAGAAGCTTAGATCGAGAAGGCGCTGGAACGAGGAGAAAGTCGTTGCAATAACTGAGATTACGTACTATCTACTAGCCAACAGTGCAGCCTTGAATCTACTCAATTTCTTCGGTCCCCCTTCTTCCTCCGTAAAGGGTACGATTTCAGACTCCTCTTCCTTCAGGAAGCCACCTTGGCGGTGTATCAATCGATTACGTGCCTTGTGATATTGCGTAGCGACCTCTTGATGTAGAAGATTAGGGTCTAATTCGTCCGGCTCTGCCGGGAAGGCATCAACAGGGATATCTCGCTCGACGACGGTAGAAGCCAGCGTCGTTCCTTCGGGTCCTGTGGGCACAGTCTGAATGTTTTGCTCTGTTGGGAGATTGAATTTCGACATGGAGGGGAGTTCCATTTTCGGTTGAGATACAGCTGCAACGTCGCTGGCAACTGGCGAAGCGCGAGATTGCTTGAATCGAGATGTTCGCTTCGTAGGAGCGATAGTGACTTCTTGCACTGGCGCTGTACGCTCCACAATATCACTGATTGGTGCCTGCTTGGTAGATGGCAAAGAGATAGCCGGCTGGGGAGGAGGTGATATATCGATATCTTTAGAGAATCGTACCGACTTTTTGGCATCACCTCCGTCCTCTTCAGATGTCTCTTTTCCTGGTCCTCGTTCCGTCCCATTAATTGAGACACGTCCGATCCCTTCCGAGGTAATGTCAATATCATCAGCTTTTTTGCCTATATTTTCCATCATCCTCACACCAAGTCGGGCTTCTAGTTCTCGCATCCGTTCACGTAGCTCTTCATCGACAACACGTCCGGTGGACCTTCCATACGTATCTTCATCATCAGAAGCACTCGCCTCATCATCGTCAAATTCATCACCACTCCAGTCACTGCCTTCTTCGATTTCTAGTTCTGCTACCACAGATCCTACTTCAGAGAGGCCATAATTTAGCATGCTTTGACGAAGCGTTGCATCTTCTGGAGACTCATTCGTAGGAATAATCGGTGGGTCAGAGGGCATCTCCTGCGACCGCCTGGCCAAGCTCATGATTTGTTCAACTCTTTTCTCTGTTTGAGATTTCTCTAAACTTGGACCGGGTTTCGTGTCTTCCGCAAATTTTACAGCCTTCTTCGCCACCTTTGGCGTAGCTACTCGACTCTGAACATCTTCATTTCCGCCCTCAGGTACGTTCTTCACATCGCTAGCAGGTATTTTTGAGTTCAACGAGGTTGAGGCGATCTGATCTGAGGGTCCTTCTGGTAAATTTTCTAGCCTGGCCTTCTTCAACACTTCCAGTAATTGAGGTTTACTACTCCCGGGGGTGTTTGTATGGCTAGAGATGATATTGCCGTCATCATCTAACTCCTCGACTATATCGGTTAAAGGCAGACCCTCCTCATTTCTCACATCTGGATGACTGATAACCGTAGCTGCTGCAAGTTTGTGTTCCGCGGCATCGAGTTGTTTCTGTACGGTGGAAACATTTTGTTGGACATAATCCATTCGTCGATCGAGCACATTTACGACTTGAGCAGGGCTTCGTTTGGAGGCAGTACCAAGAATTTCATTTATCTCTTTCCGAGTGACGAGCTCTCCACCATAGTTGTTCCCAATTTGCAGCAGCTCTTCGTCGGTCGTAGGTTCTGCGGATAAGATCTCTTCCTTCAACCCTTCATACTCAGCTTCCCACATCTGCCAGTGGCGCAGGGATTTACGAAGCTTCTCGACATTGTCTTCTAGAAGCTGCCTATGGCGTTCGAGATCGAGAAAGCTGTCTTTTATGGCTTGCGACATGTTGGTAATGAAGAGGTTGAATTTTTTGCTGCAGCCGTCATTGGGAAAGACCCATCCGGGGTGCAAGGGCGGAAGCTTGGACCACTTCCGGCCTGGATTAAATATGTGGCAGCCGAGACACGACATTTTCTCAGTCAAGTTGACAAAGTATCATTCATTAATCGTCTTTCGTTTTCGGTAAATAAGTTTCATGATTTAATCAAGTTAAATTAATGATTAAAGTACTTGCCCGCCCTCAATGATCCTCTAAGTCGACAGAATGATAAGGAGGTTCTGCCACTTGTTTCCTCTCTGCGAGCTGGACTTGCTTGTCGAAAAGTAGCCTCGGAGCAGTGCCTTAATAAGAAACACCTGGAAAGTACTTATGTAGGTAAACAGGACTAAATTTCGTCATCTTGTTGCAGAAATATGGGCTCATAGCAACCTTGTTTCTCCTGTTAATTGTTTCTACCCAGTAAACCATAGCTCTAACCCATTTTGGTATCCATCCATTCAAACGCCTACGCCAAAATCTGAACCTTTAACTATTCTAAAACGACATCTTGCTTTTCATATTTACAGCTCCTTCTTCGTTTCCTTCTCCAACCTAGCCTTTTCCTTGGCCGCCTTTTCCATTTTAGTGATTACGCCCTCAGTGATCACGCCGCCAAACACTAGCCCAACACCCATCCATTGCTTGCCGACTAGACGATGTCCGAACCACATCACGGACAAGATCATGGTGAGCATTTTGCGGGTTACAGTAATGGTGACTAGAAGGAGAGAGGAGAAGGTTGATAATGTATAGACTGTGTAGTGTTAGCATTAACGTATATAGAAAGGCAAGAGGAGCTTACAGATAAAGACTTGACCGATAGCACCGCAAGCTGCGAAACCAAGAACATCATACCACACACCTGGATTCCGTCGCATGAATCCTAAAGCTGAAGCAAACTCTCCACCTCCTCCTGAAGAAAGATCCATTCCCAAGTACTCTCCAATTCCAGTATGGATAATATATGGGGAAAGACCGAGGTATGTCAGAGTCAGAGCGGTGCTGAGTAGATTATTCGCGCACATCATCTGTGGACCCTTATAACCCTTATTGGCCGTGAAGATGTAATCTTGTGTGGTGTTGGTCAAGCCATCAAATAACAAATTGACGGCCAATAAAAGAAGCCCCCAGCTTGAATTACGATCTGGGTTCAAATCCGCCTTGCTCGCCTTCTTCTTTCCCGAACCTGCATGCAACGTAAAGACCGCAACACCAGAAGTGACCGCTAGAACCACCAAGTATTTGTACAATGGATATCTCTTTTGGAAAATTGTAACGTGTAGGAACATCACAGGTAGCAGCTTGCATGATTTGGCGAGAATGAATGTAATGTAGTCAATATGTGCAAGTGATGCGTAGCCGAATGGAGAGGCGAGGGAGGAGGTGATAGCGACGAGCAAGAGCGGAACGAAAATTCTGCTGTTGGGAAAGACAGGCGCGGGTGAAGTCCCGGCTTTTGTATCGAATCGAAGGTACATATATCCCGTTAAAGCTGCGAAGAGCGATTGTACCGTGTTGAGAAACACGGGGAATTTGAATAGCTCAGGCGCGTTGGCATTGCCGTATGGTGTTGTTGTAAGGCGTTCTTGTAAAAGAGCCCAAGTCAAACTATTAGGGATTAGCAAGGCCAGTAAAGACTGTGAGCAGACTTACAAAGATCCATAGATACCACCAGCAGCGAAGATCAATTGTACTAAACCAGCTTCTTTTTGTGCCGAGACAGCAGGCTTTAGAACATCTCCATTGGCCGTCCCATTTATCAGATCACCGTTAGATCTCCCATTTCCAATGTTTCTCGCACCCTTTGAAGGTGTCCCGCGGACCTCGCCCTGAACATACTCGCTGGAGGGCTCTCGGCGCAAAGGCGTACTCTGCTTCGTTCTCCCCATAATGATCTACTTTTCCGTTGTATATTCGCGTTTGAACTTTCTCCCAAAAACGGAAACAAAAAAGTAGAACTCTCGAAAGCCTTGAAAAAAAGGAAATCAGAAAACAACAGTATGAATTCGTGCGTGTTGGGAAAAGCTTCCTGGATATGCCACCTTGCAATTAAGACCCCAGTTTAGATATGCCGAGGACGGCAGATAATCATCCACCTTTCCCTCTTCAGCGGTTGGTGAAGCGGTGAAGTCGCAGTACCTGGCGGCACGGGAAGAACCTTGTTTCATCCCACTCGACGAGAACCACAGCTTCAATCATTACAGACACCGATTAAGAGTCCATTGCTCTTCAATTGCTTCCAAACCCCCCTTACAATATTTCCTAGCTTCCAACTCGCCCCCTGCGTCCCAGCCAAATCGATCACCCCGAAAGCCACCCCTCGCATTACCCCACCATGTCCGGCGCAAACAGCCCCGAAATACTAGCGGCGTACGACGCAGTTCGTAGTGACAAGGACGAGACAAACTGGTTGATAATATCATATGCTTCGGCTGTGGGCGACAAGCTTACACTTTCCGCAACAGGGACAGGAGGGTTGAGTGAGTTGACGGAGAAGCTTGACCCTTCACAAGCTCAGGTATGTTTTGCTCTTTCACGACCCTTTGTCTTGGTGAAATGGGCAAGCTTGGTTCGGATTAGGTACTGGCATGACAGCACATTGTCTTCTGTGAACAGAATAATTCATAGCTCTGCTTCAAAGCTTCGGCTTCTCATTAAGACTCCCTCATCGGTGCATCCAACTGGAGAGCTAAATGCCAAAAGTCCAATCCACCAGACCATTTTGCTTGACAAAAGCACAAAGACTAACAATAATAATTGACAGTACGCCTACGCCCGCATTGAATACGCAAACGACACCGAGTCTACCCGCGTAAAGTTCATACTCATAATCTGGATCGGAGAAGGCACGAAGATAATGCGAAAAGCCCGCGTATCTATTGAGAGCGGTGAGGTCAAAAGAGTATTGGGTCACCACTCAATCCAGGTAGATGCCCGAGATAAAAGCGACTTGGATGAAAAGGAAATCGTAATCAGATTACGGAAGGCTGGAGGTGCTGACTACAACGGGGGGAGAGGGTAGTGTAGGAAATGGGACAGGCGGGGTTGGTGCGGCGTTGTAGGAAGGGGTGGTTGTTTTAAAGCATTGCAAGCGGATGAACAACAGTTTTACGATTTATATTTCAGGATAATGAGAACGCATTGTAGCCTCGCGACTATGCAACGTGTGTTGGGATGATTACGAGGCATGCTGACAAAAAGTCCTAGGGATCTTGGATATAAATACTTCACTGGGCTCATCGTCACTAAGCTCGAGATCTAAATACCAAATTTTGTTCAATGGTCATATTGGCTAAATCTACCTACATCGTCGACAGATTGTTGATATCAATGTTTTGGTGGAAGTGGTCAAACGAGCACAGTAGCGCTATCTCATGTAGCGTGGATGAGGGAGAGTGTGAGACCACGGTGGATTCGGTTGATTTGTTTTGGTTATGTGGTTGAGCGGAACGGATGATGTTGAGCGTGATTTTGTGACTTTAAAAAATCGGGTCATGCCGCATGAAGTACGAGATTAGGGCGCTTCTCGTTCGTTCGAGGGAGGACGTCGGATTGGCAGAGATTTCGAGACAGGATGTCGGATGTCTCGAGAAATTAAATGTCAAGTCGAATCGTCTGTATCGAGTATCAAGGGAATGACACCTGCGTCGGAGCTACCTGAGTGTACCGTTGCAAGTGTCGGATGACCATAACGTCGTAAAATCCGTATCGTATAATGAACGTGAAAAGAAAGGAAATTCGTGAAATCGAGCAAAGCATCGCTTTTGTTGGAAAGTGTTCGCACAGTAAAATGTGAATCATTGCTTAGATCCACTACATCAATATCAGCCTTGCGGCAAGTCAGATCTTGGAAAACCTCGACAATGCTTGCCAGCATGAAAGGAAATTTTGATGAGGACCGAAGAGAAGAGGGATCAGTCCTGAGCATTGCCTTGGCTTCGGCGCATTTTCTCGGCCTCGAGGTTCTCGTAGAGAAGATACAGGGCTGTCTCGTTAGCCTTCTGGCTACCCATGATGGTGAACATACGTTCTCCAGTCTCATCGTGGGGAGACTTGGCAATGCTGATGCGGGCGCCAGAGGTCTTGCGAATCTCACTGATCTTGCTTCCTGCGCGACCAATGATGCATCCGACCATGTCCGATGGAATGCTGATGTTCTGAGTTTGGAGCTCCTCTCCATTCTCATCGTGGGTAGGAGGGCCTCGTTGAGCAGCATCAGAGTCCGATCGGCGATTGTTGTAAGAGCGAGGTGCTTCATTACTGAAATCGGCCCCGTTGCCAGTGCGCATAACACGGTTGTTGCCATAATCACCACGCGGGCTCCCACCTAGGGCTTGTCCACCACCCATTCCTCCGGCAGCACCTGGTTGTGTGCGGACAACGGGGTTATACAAGACTGTTCCAGTTCCTCTCTGCCAGTCATCGACTAAACACTTGCAAATTTCCCAAACAGCCTTTTGGATGCCCTCGGGGGTGCCTTGGACCTCCACAATGCGCTCTGTGGATTGAGGTAGCATCTCCTTCTGCGCGACCATACGGACTCCAGAGACATCCTGGATATGTTTGATTTTCAGACCCTGTCGGCCGATAATCGTGCCCATCTGGTTGTGTGAAATCAAAAGCTTGATTGCTATGTAAATGTCAGAACGGATTATTTCTCTCTATTTCGTGCAGCGATGCAAACAAACGAGGAAGACTTACGATGAGAGCCACTCTGGGCAACAACACCACCCATACCCATTTGCGGTGCGCCCTCGAGAAGAGCCTTCGCAACAATTGCGTATGCCTTTGAGATGGCTTCGCAACCACCAGCAATAGTCAAAACACGGTCATGAACACCTTGTACAACCTTGCTGACACCAGCCTTACAACCTGTCTCATCTCTGAGATCCGCGACGTTCTTGCCGCCCTTGCCAATAATTACACCAGCTTCTTTTGAGGATACAATAGCACGAAGGGTTAGTTGAGACTCGGCGTACTCTTCATCGGTCTTGGGAAGAGGTTCGCCATCAGGGCCAAGGCGCTCCTGCGTTCCATCCATACTGAGGTTGTTGAGGTTGTCAGCGAGCTCATCGGCGTTGGAGCCAGCCTCGCGGTTATCTTGATGACCAGACATTATTTATTTGGGCGGTCGGATTTAGAGGGTGTGGGGGAGAGAAATGTGATCAATTGAGTGGTCACTTCTTGAAGAATGTGATGAAAGATCAGCCACTTGCTGCAGGATAGTTAGCATCTAACTTTTGAATGCTCGATATTTATCCTGAATCGAGAAGAGCAGCAATATGGCGAGTGCGACGTTGATTCTACACGTACCTGGGTTGGAATTGGCGGGCGAGGGGTGAAAAAGCTGGAGGTAGCGGGGTTGAGGTGGGTAGTGTCGGATAGAGGAGAAGAGACGCGACAACTTGCGCGATAACTTGAGTAATCGAGCGCAGGCTGGTCGCGGGGTGAAAGGTTAGGGAGGATGGAGGAACGAGAACTGTTAACAGTTTCGTAAGTCGAGAGAATTTGGGTGGAAAGGGAAAGGGATGGAGAGATGGAGTAGAGGAGAGGATGCGTGGTCGAGGGCGAGGAGGAGGAGGTGGAGGTTGGGAAAAAGTTCTGGAGTGGAAAGAGCTTTGAAGATGCCGGCAAGCGGGGTGCTTGTGGCATGCAATCCAATCACGAGGGGCAGGGGCGAAGCGAATGGTGGGAGTCGCGAACCTCTGGTCGCCAATTACCTTTGAAAATACAACTACGAAAACGGCCAAATCGTCTCATCACCAAGTAATGGTCAATTTATCTTCGTTCGCTCTGCAAACTTCAAATTCCTCCCTCTCGGCTTGCTTGTACCATGAACTTCTTTTCCGGATCCGGCCTTCTTCTCCTCACTGCCTCAGCAATACCATTGCATATAGGCGTGCATTTCGGCTCTGCTCTTTGCGGCAAGACAGTACCAAAGCGTTCGCAGATGGACATAAGTGGTCGGTGATTCAGCAAATCAATTGGCAAACTCGTGTTGCGATGCTTAATTGGCTCTCATGGGCGTAGAGTTCGTCCAGTGTTTTACGCTTCGCTGTGTGACTTTGCTCACGCACTTCTAACGAATCATCATCTCAACACTTCTCGGCGCCGGGGACGTATCCGACTGCTATTCGGAATTGGAAGGGGTAAGTCACGCTATCGACCGTGAATTGAGAATTTGTCTAATAAAGATCCTCAATAAACCCCACGAAATCATGCTTAGTATTTGGGTAATGGTTTAGTGGCTGCAAAGAAAACTCAATCCGCTGTCTCATGCTTGACCATCAAGCCATGCGGGTTCTCAGCCTACCAGGTCCGAGATCCTGGTCACTACGACTGGCGATGGTACGTTTGACGGTCACCTGTTCTTCCCCAGAAAATGATGTCTGGATATAAGGTGATTGGAACGTTGACAGCCAGTCGTTTGCGTGAAGGCTTCTCGACATGCATTCTCACACGCAAGCGAATGCACAACCCACCATAGAGAAGCGATTTGATGCACCTGCTCGTACCGCGATAAAGCGCGCACTGCATCTCATGTTACCTGATGTAGTCTCTCGATACCTTATGCAGCGAAAGGGAATTACTGATCGACTGAAGCCTTTGAACGTATAATATAGCAGAGAATCCGTTTGGTATAAATTGGGTATCTCCTCTAAGACGCCTGTTATCTAACGCTATCGCTATTTCCAATTGTACCTAGATGAAATCCTTCCTCATCATCGTTGGAAAATGGGAGTCTGGATTTTGTCATACTAGACTCTCCGCCTTCCTCACCAAATAAAAATGCCGCCTTCTCCCGGTTCGGTCCTGAAGTAGGCTTGCGCCCAGTCTTTTGAAATGGGGTCGTAGCTTTTGGCGGAGACGACTTGGACGGCATGTCTAGATGGGGTTCTGGCTCTAGCATCCAACTGAAAGAACTGCTGTTTGTTAGTAATGCGTTGCAAAAAGTCACTCTTCTGGCCGCAAGACTCACGATTGTGCAATAGTTGACCGTGTAGGCATCGCTTTGGGCCGTGCTGCCAGCAGACCAGCCTGTGTAGCAGATTTTTCTCTGGATTGAATCGAGTCCTCAGATTTCGTGTTTTCTTTTGATTTGCCAATCGCTCCGCCCTCCGTTCTAAGAGGAGAGACCGTGTCTATTTGCGACATCGAGGAGTTGCTCGAACTTTGTCTTTCAGATGTGGATGTGCTTGGCTTTGCTGACTTCGCGGTGTCAGATGCCGGCGTAACTAGTGGTGGTGCTGGAAGTGGCAGTTGGGGCTGCTCAGTCTCAAGATTTGGACTTGAGGGTTGGAGTAGGGGAGAATCGGGAGGTAGAGGCATAGTTGCATCTTCCAAGTAGATCTTGACAAAATCGACCTTGGCGATTGCAATATCCATTGCCTCGACACACTTATCTTTGTCGACTTCTTTCGCGATAGAGGCTGTTCTCAATTCTGCCATAGCTTGATCAAGCATACGAGCTAGCTGTTTGTTTCTCGTATTCATAGCTGATATGGAAGCTTTTGATGAAGGAAGCGATTTGCCTTCATCCAGGGACCATCTCCCACCTTCCTGCCTCGTGGAATTGGCTCGAGATACCTGTAAGCCCTGCATATTTTGCCTCACTTCTCCTACTGCATCTCTCACAGCTTGATTGATACCTAGACGTTCCCCACGTTCTAGCACACCCTTGGCTGCACCGCGGAAAAGACCCTCGACGCCACCTTGCTGCTGTAGAAATCTCACAGGCGACGGAAGTGGAGATTTCTGTCGTGAAAATCTTGGCCTTGGGGACATAGGCAATGCCAAAGGGGTATTTGGGCGTGAGTCGGGTGAAGGAACTAGTGGAGGCTCAGCTCCGTACTGGCTAATAATTTTCGCACCGCCAGCAGCACTGAAATTATTTCGAAGATAAATAGCATCGTCTACAAAAGTCTGAGGTCCGTGGGGTTGAGTAGGAGCTGGGTACTTTAACAACAGCATAAGAGCCATGGAGTAGTTTGCTTCTACCACTAGGCTACAATTAACGTCTGCTTAGAGAGAGAGAGAGAGAGGAGAGAACACCTACACTGCCATCGTATCCTGAGTAACATCGCAACACAAACCATATCTATTAATTCTAAATCTGGATCTTCCGCGAATAGGGTATCCCATAGTGCTAACAAATCGGTGAAAGGGAACTCTCGTCCAAATAGGAGGCGAATCCATCGGCTACGAAACATATTAGCACAAGGTCCTGCTAATATCTAAGGCTTCTTCATAGCTCCCTACATGATGAATATCTGAGGAAGAATCTCTATCTTCGTCAAGTGTGTTGCAAGCTCTGGATCCAGCCGAGCAAGGTAATACTCATGAATTCGCTTACTTCTTTCCACAATAGGTGAAGCCCGCTGCTGGGGCGAGCCGGGGATATCTGAGGAGACTACCATTTTACGTTCTGGCTCACCAAGCTCGTAGAATGACTTCGCTGATCGCATGATCAGGGAGAGTAAAGTGAAGGCATCATGTTCAATATATGAAGGATTCAGCAAGTCTTTTAGTATTTCATCTTCTTGGTTCCCAGCAGCTTTCTGGAAACTTGTCATATCAAGGGCGTCTTGCTCAACTACCCATAGAATGGGAGCCAGAACTTCATGCATGCCCTGTCTATAACCAATGTCTTGGTTAATCTTGCAAAAGACAAATAGTATATCCAATAGGATATGCTGTGTTGCTGGTTGACGGAAGTATTCCTCTTCGGGCATACATCTTTCCACATCTTGGTATATTTCTGCTCGGATTTCCTCATCCTGTCGCATGGTATTCCACGGTGACTATGGAATGGTATTAGTGAGCGGCTGGGGTAAGACAGCCCAGCATTTAGGCAATGGATAGCAACATACGTTCTTGTCATCATCAAGAGGATCCAGCGCCGAACCAACCTCATCTGGGTTGTCTATGTACCGCAACAAATGTTCTCTTAACGACGAATATGCACTTCTCGAATCAGCGAGAGCTCGTGACCATTTCGTGACATCAGTGCCCTGAAAGAGCAAAAATGTCTGTACAACGTGTTAGTTTTCTACGCTATGGTCGTATATTGGCTTCAGAAGACGAATACCTTCCAGCAGACTGAGCGCAGACCCGTGACACATGGGTTAGATTCGCTACCTATCGTGACTGCCTTCTTGAGGCCATCGAAGCTCGCCACATGCTTCTTTGTCTCTTCCCAGCGCTTCCTAGCGGTCGGTTAGCCACTTGCAACATGTATTGGGAGTTTTCGTACCTTGAATCCACCAACGGCCGCATAACTTCGTCGTCCGAGTGACCG
This sequence comes from Glarea lozoyensis ATCC 20868, assembly GCF_000409485.1. Taxonomy (NCBI): domain Eukaryota; kingdom Fungi; phylum Ascomycota; class Leotiomycetes; order Helotiales; family Helotiaceae; genus Glarea; species Glarea lozoyensis. The sequence continues at coordinate 34,464 of NW_007360995.1, forward strand.
TTACGAAGGATCTGGGTGTTCTCAAGGACGCCAACTAGCTGATCCTTTGGTTTCAAGGCCCACAACCCTTGTCAGCAATTTGATACGAAGACGCATATCATTGATAGTCGCAGATCAGTCTTTGTATTCACCTGGGCAGCTCCTTGGCAAGGCAGAAACCCGGCTGCTCAATTGACGTCCGCAACACCACCTGCGCAACATCGAGTCCACGAGGTGATCGAGTACCTTTCGTACCTATTCCTTGGATCGCGAGCTGGCGAACTGGGCAGCACCGGCTGAGATTTCTGTAGCCGAGTTCTCCTGCTATCATTGGAAGCGCAGCAGAGGCGACTTGCCCTCTCTGCATGCGACGCCGTTCACTTCCTCGTTTACATTTTACATTCGCTCAATAATGTTCTAATAATCGAATAGTAGTCCAATTCTACCAAATAACTTTCAAATCCTACCAAATGTCGGCCGACTTGCTCGCAGAATTTGACAGCTTTTATCAAGCTCCGTCCAAAGACCACACCAATGCTCCTACAGCTTCACACGATCTCTCTTTGCTGAGCGACGCGATCCCAGCGACACAGCCGGCTTTTGGAGCTTCGAAATGGCAGAATCAGACCACGCAGCAGAGCGCCGACATCTGGGGAAGCGTATCAAGCACACAGCCGAGTCTGAACCACACAAACGTGAACACAAACCAGGACGATGGATGGGGATCGTTTGAAGCGTTTGCAGAGCCCGCTCCTGCGCCCAAACAGCTAATATCTCAGGCCTTCACGCCAATGACAGGAAACTATGGAACAGGCTCTGGTTCTGCGCAGCCGGGGTATAATGGCGGCATCGTTAAAACAAATACGCCCGACCTATTTTCTTGGAATGTGAACACAATTGAATCGTTGCCGCACCTTCCCACTCCAATCGCAAAGGACGTCGCTCCCCGCCCACCAGTTCCAACCAGTCGTAACTCATACGGTGAAGTCTTGTTTGACGCCGGGGATGAGATGAACAGCGGTTTTGGCGAAGACGACGACGATTTTGGAGATTTTGAGACTGTCACTTCCCCTCCACCTCCAACAGCACCACCTCCATCCTCCCAGTCACTAGATAAATTATTTGGCAGTATTGCACCTGAACCAAAACGGCCAATTGCACTAAAAGCAAAGCCAGCAAGCTTGCTTCCCGCATCTGTGGCTTCTGCATCTGTGGCATCTGCAAGCCTAAGGTCGCCGAGTTTGACATCCCCTTCTCTCATGTCACCTAGTCTCTCCTCGCCGAATCTGACATCTCCTGGCCTACCATACCCACAAGCCCCCAAGTCACCTTCTTTCCAAGAGAGAAATCCATTTGGACAACAAATGAGCCTTGCTATGAACCAAGTAGCTGCGGCGAAACAAGCAGACAAGCAAACGTCAGCGAGTCCGATTACCGTCTGGCCGTCTCTGGTAACGCCTCAGATCAAAAGAGACGACAATCCATATGAGGATTCCCCTGTGGTCAACAATGATGAGGATGAAGATTGGGGAGATTTCTCAGACATGCCTGCGCAAACACCGTCTACAAATCATGCTGTCAAGAACAAACCTACTTCTGGTATCGAAGCTGATGCGTGGGGCTGGGATGATGCTGATGGTGTGACTACAAAGCCAGTAAAGGCTACTAACGATGTTCCACCTCCATCAAATATACCTCCGCCGTCAATCATTTTAACACTCTTCCCAGCATTATTCGACCTTCCCCAAACAACCTTGTTTAAAGGTGTTGTCAATCAGTCATTTTCACTCAAGAACCGCATCTTATCGGATCCTTCTACTGTCAATTTTCTTCGAGGTTACCTTCTCATTGCTACCGTAGCAGCTAGAGTAGTTGCGGGCCGAAAGTTACGCTGGAAACGAGACACTATTTTATCCCAATCTATGAAAATTGGCCAGGCCGCGGCTGGGGGGAAAGGAGGCATGAAACTGGCGGGCGTGGACAAAGCAGAAGTAACGCGAGAAGACCGAGAAGCAGCTGAGGTCGTTAGAGTATGGAAAGATCAACTTGGCAGACTCAAATCTGCCGTTGCTGTGGCAAACACAAGCATCAAAAACACTTCACAGCACTTGCAGATCCCTGACATCACTGATGTGATGCACGTCAAGCTCGAGGCTGGTGGCTTGAAGGCCCCTAAACCATGCGTACTATGTGGACTAAAGAGAGAGGAAAGAGTCCAAAAGGTCGATATCACAGTTGAAGACTCCTTTGGCGAATGGTGGGTGGATCACTGGGGCCATCGCGCTTGCAAGAATCTATGGGAAGAGCACGAGTCTAAGTTGAAACATCACTAAAAGCTGGGTATCTCGACCAATGTCGACGGATTGGTTATTTATACCGTAGTCACCTTCGAATGAGCACACACTCACCGACGCCACCCCCAATCGGTTCTTTAATCGCCAAGTTCATAGGGCAGTTGGGGCAGTTGGGGCAAATTATTGCTAGTGCACTCGGGGACTAGCCGTGAAAACGTGTTCCCGAGGAGCAGCTTGTTAAGGCTCATATGATCAAGTCAAAGAACCAGTTTCCCTGGCTGTCTGAACCAAACATCGAAAAGCAATCTGCTCAAACCTATGACGACAACGGCCATAGAAAGCCATTGTTTCAATTCAAATTTGGTGAGCTAATGTCAATGATCCTACCGAGAGTCTGGTTTTCTCATGGCGAGTAGATTGCTTATGCTATTTGCTTATGCCATCTGACCAAGTCTCTCGCGAGTTTTCAATCCTAAAGGTATTTGGATGTGGTCGCACAAAGCCTGCAGATATGAAAGTCCATATCTAGTGTCCATAATTCGGAAGACAAAAAGAAGATTCCTATCAACTGATCTTCAGACCTTAATATTTATGGCTTCTAGATAGTTTTGTTGCAGTAGTTCGTTGCGTCGCCATCCATTTTGACCGGCTTTCCTTGCCTATCAGCCAAAATCAATTGCAATATGCTACATTATTAAATTGAGGCTTTAATGCCCTACATATCTTTTCCCGGGGTCACATCTTAGCCTCAGATATTTTAGCTATATATAATACGAAAGTCCTTCTCAGTGCTCCTTTCCCCTGTTAGTTAACGACTACGCGACTCGTGTCCTTGATACACCTTTTTAGTAACTGAAAGGCTTTAGATTTTTATATAATTAGTCTAAAGGTATGAAGTATAGAAGAGGAGAGACTAGATAAGAGAAACTCTACTCTTACTAAAAAAAGAAGCGATATAGTAATATCTAGAGTACTGTTATACTATCTACCTTCACTATAAGGAGAGAGCCATGTAATGTCTCTTAGAAATGGCCATTTCCCCTATACTGCAGAATATCTTGTGTTCCCTCTTAGTAGTTCCCCCTACGTACAAAAAGGGTCTGTAACGCGGAACTTGATCAATGAGGTTAGTAAGGTCTTACACTCTCAATCGAAAGGATCATTGCTGGCTGGTCTGATGCTTAACGATTTAATGTGTTTGTTGGAATATTCGGTACTTGAATTCCAAGGGTTAAGCAATCTCTTGCTTAATCTCGGGAACAGAGGCTCATAGTAAGAAGGCTTGTTGAATTAAGTTAAAGAAGATATGAAACTGCCGATGTCGTAAGTTAGTTAAATATTTACAATCGCGGCGGATGATTTACATGAAATTCACGCAAGTGAATACAATGTTCTATCATAGTTTTTCTAGCAACACTGTTTTTTCTTTCTATGTTATATATATTAGAATATACAAGTCTCGACTTATCTTATCTCAAAATATTTAGTTTATTTCGGTTGCTTACGCGAACCATGGTTTTATTTGTGAGGGTTACTTGGCCCCTTTGTGAATATCTTAGCAACTACAGCAAATTGAGTTCTGAAAACGTAGATCGATTTAGAAATCCTAGTCTACCTATGGGCGAGCTTCCTGTATCATGTTAGAAGCTCCAAGGGTGGTTTCTGAATAAATGAACTCAGCCCCTAGTCTTCAGAGCTCCTGGCATCATTTTGTATAGGCAAATAAATAGACTCAGCCCTGAGTTCATTTTGAAAACCTTATAAGTTATGATATCCTCTTTTCAGATCTGAAATACAACTTATAATATCTCTCCAAATCTGGAAAACAAAGCAGAAGAAGCACTTCCACTACTGCCGATAACAAAAAGTTGACTATCTTCTCGTCTAAAAGAGCAGCGGAAATCGTCATGTTCAGTATCGTTGACTTAAACATTTGCCTTTGATTGTGTCTCACTCTGACCCAAGAAGCAAGATAACTTTAAATACTATCTCATCTACTCAGATATGCCATCCTGGGAACAACTTGCCAATAGAATCTCCAACATCCTGCACAGCACCTCCAACGCCCTTTCCAATTTTCTCCAATTCGTTCCCCCATTTATCTAGTATAATTCCACTTTTCTCTATACCATCCTGATAAGTCCTAGTCACAAACCGGCCATCAGCGAGTTTCTCAATACTCTTGACCATCTCCTTCCCAGATGCTACGCTCTTCACCGAGCACCTAATCCATTTTCTATATTGTTTCGGGACGCCTAGCTCGAGGTGCCATTCCTCGATCGAGCTGTCCAGAGCACGGGCCTGGAACAAGACACAGTCTGCTAGACCGGCAGCGCCGTCGATGGTAGACTTTAGGTATAATATCCTGCTTATGAGTCGCTCGCCATCCTTGCCTACAACGCTCAGGCTCCCACTAATGGCTCGCGTTACTTGCTACGCAAATGGAAAGAATATTAGTTGGAGGAATGAAGGTAGAGATAGGGGTGTAGGATAATGTAGCACGCCGTAGCATCGACTTACCGTAACCACTTTTCCCACATCAGCGGTGAAATCCAACCTCGAGTCTGCCCAGTTGGTGAAACTCGTCAGCCCTTTGTCGGCTTCAAATTTCCATTGGAAAAGGGGCCCAGACTTCAGCCGCAACGTGTGAAGGATCATTTTCTCTGCGCCTGCTACGCCAGAGATCGAGGAGCTGGCCCAGACCATGTAGGTGAGGAGGACTCCTGACGATTTGACCCATTGCTTCAACTCTCCTCCAACAGCGCGGATCTGCATGACCGTGAAATCCTTCAGATCTTTAATAGCGCCAGACACTGATGTGTGAGCGTAGTTGGTGAAATCAGTCAGAGCGCCGTCCGTCCAATTCCATACACTTTCATCGAACCATCCAAAACATTCCTGACCTTGAGGTGGATGATATCTGCTGAGCTGAGGCTCAGATCCGAGAGCGCCTTTGCCCATTTCATGTGGTGCGCGAGACCCGAAACCGTCCAAGCTGTATACTCTACAAAGCCTTCGGCCAGCGAATGGACAAACCTGCTGGTCTGGATGCCTTCCTTCCACACGTTGCGCGTGAAACCCTGGACCAGATCAATAGTTTCACGCACCAGAGCTCCAGCTCGATCGACGAACTGACGCTCGTAGCTCCCGAGCGTGTTGAATAGCCGCAAGGCTTCGTCTTTGAGGCCTTGGATGCATGTCGCAAACCCTTCCCACACCAATTTGAGATTGAGCTGAACGTTTGGAAGTAGCGGCGGTGTCCCTTTTTTCGCCAGACCTTGAAGCAGGAGATAGTCGAGGCGAGAGCTTGCCGGCCCGTGAGTGTTGGGGTTCGTATTCACATCGTTTTTGAGCCATTGTTCGTAGTTCTTGGTGTACGCGTAGCACCTCCAGTTGTTGACATGAGCGTCTTCGAACCTCTTTATTTGAGCCATCACGGTTGACTTTTCATCTGCAAGCCATGCCCATATCCCGTTGGGGTTGCCCCGATTAGCACCGGCGGCGAAGATGGACAGGATGGAAGGACGCATCCAGGCAACGAGAGATGGCCGGGTTTCGAGCAGCACCGCAAAACTCCAAACAAAGTAGCCAAAGTCCGAGTCCTTCGCTACGATTGTGGGCAGGAACCAAATCACAAAGGCAAAGAATTCCGAGAGTACCTCCGTATCGAACCATGGAAGCAATTGTTTAAAAAGGTCTACGAGGACGCTGCCAAGCGGGAAAAGTTTCAAAGCCTCTGGAAAGAGCTCAATTATGCCATCGATCAATTCTAGAATGACTGTATCGAATCCAAGAGTACGCGCATGAGGATCTATGAAGATATGTGCGTTTTTGGAGAATGCCACTTTGCAGGCGGCTTCGAATGCATCAAGTATTGGGGTCTTTGCAGGCGCCAGGATGTTTATAAAAAAGTGCCCTTTGATAGCACTGCGCCGCCAGCCACGGATGAGCTCAATATCGAAAGACGTGCTATAGTTGAAATAGTCGAGGACATGATCCAGGGCATCGCGGAGGCTTTTGACGATGATCGGAATTGCGAGCTCGACGGCAACAGCTATATCAAAGAACGGGATGATGATCGAGTGCGGCACCGAGAGAGATTCGGCGCACAGCTTAAGCGCATACAGCTCATGAGGCAAAAGTAGGAACGCCTCGATGCCCAGCTTACCATTGGTATTCACGCGGTCTGAACTGCTATAAGTAGGCTTTACGAACTCAATTTTTGCCCAGTTGGTGTGTATGGTCCAGCTGTGCTCGCTGAGATATGTCACCCAGCGTTTGATAACGCGCTGGCTTTGCGTCCGTACACCCTCGGAGCTGTTGGGGCAGTTGTATGTATAGTAGCAAGCGGCAACGATTGGGCCAAAGGCGTCCTTGGACATAGGCCGTATCCTCTTGCGCCCATCTTCATTCCATTCAAGCCATTTGGGATGGCGGATTGGATGTTCGGTGCCCTGAGATGTTTCCCCGTCGAAGAGGAAGTCGGTCTTGTCCCAGCTCGTCTGCTCCAATACTTTGAGGAACCGACCAATCGCTGCATCAGCGTTCTGCTTCCCCCATTCATCTGGTTCGTAGTTGCCGGGTGCGAGGGCAACTACAGCGAGAGCAGTGAAGTAAGTTGCCTCCCCAAGCGAACCGGGGGCTCCAGATGTTGTACTCTCAATCTCGTCTTTGGGAATAGCCTCAAGTTCAACCAAGTAATCGCTCTGATCAACGAATCCCAGAGTCTTGTTGGTCACTGTCTCTGACACTCTTGTGACGAGCTGTTCCTGTACCGTAAGCTTGTAAGGCTTTTGCTCCTCTATTTGATATGGTGTACCACCTTCGAGAAATGGTTTCGGAACGCGAGGTAGTAAATCATCCCCAAGGTCTTCATCGGGCGTGTCTAGCTGTGGAAATGCATCTATCTCACTCTCGGCGAGTGATTGGGTTCTAGGCGTTCCTAGACTGAACCCGGAAGGGAGATATGCCGCAGGAATCGGCGACACAGAGGCGGCGGCTCCCAATTGTACAGATACAGACGGGAGTCCATCGGTGAGAACCTGGGAACTCGCTACTAAGCTTTGTGAGTGAAGTTGCGGCTTTGGAGGAGCGAGGAAGTCTCGAGGCTGCTCTGTCCCAGGTGGTGGTGGTCGTGGATCTGGTACTGGTTGATGTTGTTCGACTGGGGGAGCTAAAACTCCTCTAGCCATAGAAGGGCTCGAGTCAATATCCATCTCGCAGCCTATTAGACTCTTGTGTATTTGCAAACACAATAAGTTTAAACAAAATTAAAGTATCTAAACTGTTTGCATGTAAGAAACTTGCTTTGATCTTTCTGAGTCCACACTATCTTAAGACGGATCCAAATCTAGCCCATATGCATGGCTTCGCTCTGTGAGCTGATTGCTCACGTGGAGGCAGAGTACAGCCAATCATGCTCATCTGTGGCGCCCTTTTGGAAGCTTTGATAGCACGAAAAAAGCTCAAAAGAACCCAGAATTGGACATCTTGTATTTTTGGGAGCCGTTGGGCGATCAATGAGGACTTCCGTGGTACTAGGTTCAAGAATTAACGTCGAAGAAAATTATAGTCCAGAGGAACCCCTATCATCAAACTGGTCCGAAGCTCATTTTTATTCATTTCTCATCGTAAACCATCCCTTTACTGTACTGCAAATCTGCCGACAAAGTGCCCCGGTATGGCAAATTTGTCGCCCTAGTGTAGAAATCGAAAGTGATTCCTCAACTATATAGACACAGTAGGTAGATAGCAAAGCCATACTTTTATGTCGCTCCAAATGCCAATCGCCCTTTTATTTCCCAAATGCTCGAAATGCAAAGACCTAGATCGCTATTGAATTAGGCCGTCAGACTCGCTTGTTTTGTTTATCCTGCCTGTCTTGTTTCAAGTGACCAGCGATCAAGAAGGCAAGCTCAACTGACTGCTTCTCGTTCAGTCTCGGGTCGCAGAAGCTGGTATAGTTTAGGGATAGATCGTCGTCCAGTAGACCTTGGCTCCCACCAGTACACTCTGTAACTGCGTCACCAGTCATCTCTAAATGTACACCTCCAAGATAGCTTCCTTGCTCTTTGTGAATTACGAAAGATTGCTCAAGCTCTGAAAGAATATCTGCAAATTGACGTGTCTTGATGCCTGAAGAGGTTGACCGAGTGTTACCGTGCATAGGATCACATTGCCATACGACACTCTTCGCATATTCGCTGTTTTCTACAATCTTGATGTGATCTGGCAGGAGGCTTCCAACCTTTGCTGCACCATAACGGGTGATGAGAGTGATTTTGCCAACTTCAACCTTGGGATTTAACGTTCGAAGAATAGTGAGCAGATCTGAAGATGAGGTTGTTGGTCCAACTTTGACACCAATTGGATTTTGTACCCCTCGAAGGAATTCGATATGAGCATGATCGACTTGTCGTGTTCGATCACCGACCCATATAAAATGTGCGGAAGTATCATAGTAAAGCTTCTCAGCGGATGCACTGCTTGTTCCTTGCTGATCCAGATGAGATTTGGAAACCCGTGTAAGACTCTGTTCATAATCTAGCAGAAGAGCTTCGTGACTTGTGAAGAGATCTACGGTGCTCAATTCCCTACTGCCAGTGTCGTGGCCAGTGGCACGCAAAAAATCCAAGTTGTCGGAAATAGATTCTACGGTATCGGAATACCTTTTCTGAAGCTCTGGGTCACGGACATGACCAAGACCCCAATCAAGCGGACGATGTAAGTCTGCAAATCCGGATGAGATGGAGCCTCGAACAAAATTCAAGGTGGCTGCTGAATGGAAATAGGCACTAACGGGGAATTAGCACTTGTTAACCTCCAGTTGATTTCCGGTAATTTCTCTTACTCAACAAGTCGTTCTGGATCAAGTGTCCTCTCATCAGTCTTAAAGCCATTCAGTATGTCACCTCGGAATGAAGGTATCTCCTTGCCATCGACCATTTCCATTGGACTCGATCTGGGCTTGGCGTATTGTCCTGCCATACGTGCAATGCGCACAATGGGCTTGTGAGATCCCCAAATGAGGATCAAACTCATTTGAAGCAAGAGCTTCATCTTGGACTCGATAGCATCTTGACTGCAATAGTCGAACAGCTCCGCGCAATCACCACCCTGTAACAGAAATGCATCTCCTTGGGCTACCTTTCGTAGATTATCCTTCAGACGATCTATTTCGGCAAAGGGAACAAGTGGTGGAAGATGATTAAGTTTTGCCAATGACTTATCGACTGCTGCTTGATCATCGTAGCTAGGACTTTGCTTGATGGGTTTTGACTTCCAGGAACTTGGAGTCCAGGACACGGTATTTCCAGAGCGTGACTCTTTCCCGCCGGTTAATTCCGTTGAAAGAAGTGACATTTTTGTGAAGAGTGAATTATATGAATTGCTTGTTTCACAAAAGTCAAGTTCAGAAATAGCGCCAGACTCAAAGATAGAATCAGGCTAGTCGGAATAATCGAGATGTCGACTTTGTTTGAGGATGTGGAAGTCATGAGTAAACAATGAGCCAAAAATCACCTGAGAACATGCACATTGAACGACCCACTTTAAATTTTCGAGGTCGTAGAGCGGTGAGCTTCTTCATCGGCAGAATCGACTTCAATTGCGTTTCGCCCAGACCTTCATCATACCTCTATTTCAATTGATCTTCTCGCAATTTAACATCATGGCAGAAAAGCAACCTCCCACAATAGTCGAAGGTGCCACAACAGGCGATGTTGAGGACGAGGTCCCAGTCGCCAAGTCTGCAGAAGACCGAAAAGCAGCGGCAGCACTATCGTCCCTCGATACACCCCGCGATGATGAAGCTGCTGGTGGGAAGGATGTTGATCAGGAAGCTGTGAAGAAAGCAATGGACAGGTTGGCTGGTACGGGGACCGCCAATGGCACTTCAACAAAGAAGGAGGAGGAGAATAAGCCTGTCAAGAAGGTGGTCAAGGTTGACCAGGCTGATGTTGCTTTGCTAGTAGGTCACTTGGACCGCCAATTGGTGGGGCCTTGAAGAATCAATTGCTGACTGGTTGATAGATCGAAGAACTCGAGCTCAGTAAAATCAAGGCCACGGATTTACTTAAATCCCACGATGGGAAGGTGGAAGAAGCGCTTCGAGCATATATTACACCTGCGGCGTGAAGCACGGAGTTAGAAAAGAGATTACGATCCAGAAATCAATATCTTGCATCGGGCAGCATAGCGACGGAGTTCTGAACCACTGAAATAGTTCATCCGTACCAGGCCACTTTTGTCGCATCATTTACAATAGGATGGCCAGCGACGCAGGATCGGCTACTCACAGGATGCATTAGCATCGGATTTTCTTGAACGCTGTTTCAGAAAATGTTTGCGGGAAGATTCTCTGGAAAAGACCCGGCATTGCTAGAAAGTAGAGTCAGAAAATACTATCGACACTTTTTAATCGCAAAGTCGAAATTCACGGCTAGCAAGCTTATCTTGGGACAGATTCTGCAGTCAGTACTATCCCATTTGATCCGGTAGAGCTTCGTTCGCAATAAAAAGGTGGTTTACCAGGTGGTGATGTGTCTAATATCCATATGTCATCCGGTTGTATATCGTTTTCAACCTTTATGTCCTTCCTCAACATCATCAACTATTCCATCATTTTACATATCCAAGCTTGAGTCAATTGTTGCTTGAGTTTGTTAGTCTTCGATGACAGTTTTCATATTTCGAAGCCGTTCCGGCTTGTTTGCACATGCATTCTCGCAAGTGTATAAATAACTATGTTTTCCGGCAGTAATCAGCTTGATTCTACGAGAAAGCACGAATTTTTCTCTTGGACTATGTCTGTTTCGGAGCGTTCGAGTTGCCCATAGGATCATTCCACTGAGAGCAGTCTCAAGGCTGGCGCCAAGGCTCCGAGGCTTTGCGTGCTTCTTGAATGGACCGGGTGCGTGAACGTCTTGTGGCGTATGCACAAAGTGCATCTCGACTTGGTGCGCTTACATGAAGCCGCAATAGACCTCTATTCAAAGCGCTTGATTTTAATCCAGCTTTTGAAACGGCATGGTCTAGTGACTTGTACGTTCAACTGATGCGTATTCAAGCAGTGATCCGCTTCTTATCTCAACCTCTTGCTCATTATATTTTCTTCAGACCTCCTTTTTCTATCCTGTTTCCTTCTCCCGGAAGAATTTGGTCAGACTTCAGGAAAAACTGGTCTTTTTACAGACAGTGACCAGAAACCACTTTTGCTGATCATCCATCGCTATCAGTAGCAACACTTCATCGTATGATTAACGCTGGCCACTGCAGGTCTTGCAACTCGGTGTACGATCTTTGTGGGAAGTGCCTCTCAATGAAGACTGTTCGGCAAGATATAAGACTTGGCACTTGGCGAGGACAAATAAAGATTACTGTCTCACAACCAAAACGGACGTTTCTTTCATAAATGGACGTCTCTGTTGGAGCCTGTTGGTAGTCGCTTATCCGGCCAATGGATCGATACTGTCTTGAGAAGCAGAGCCGCCGTTCACCCCATTTACCATTCTTTCAGCATACGAGTTATCTACCATCACTTCAAGGCTTTGAGATAACCAACCCTTCAGTTCTCTTTATAAGATTCGTACGAGAACGCCATATTGATACGGAAGATATCTCACATCACCAACCTTCTGCTCCATACACAAAAAATGTCAAACTCAACACACCCCATCATCCATGTCACCATCAAACCAATGTTCAACCACTTACACCATGTCGAATCTCTTTCAATCTCACTATCAGTCAAATCCTACATCTTCAAAACAGGAGATACAATCCTCTCATCCCAAACCGCCCACACAAAGAGAACAGACACAGACATGCCCGATCGGCCAGTGACCGATGAATTGGGTGACTTCCCAATGGAAATTTCACACCCCGAACCTTATACTACTAAAAGCTGCATCGCTTCACGCGACTCCTCAGGCGATGTAAATATATTTTACAAAGCCTGTCCTGCGACTAGAAAGAAAATGGCAGATTGGGACCAACCTAGCGCTATAGATCTGAAATACGATCAAGGATGTATCATCGGCACTGGCTTCTCTTTCATTCCACTCATTGCTGGGGACGAGGATTTTCGGACAGTCGTCGAATGGAATCTCGACGCTTCTCCTAAGGGCACGAGAGCAGTCTGGACATACGGTGAAGGTCCCGACCCAATCGAAAAAATCGGCCCTGCTTCAGTCCTCCTCGACTCAGTCTACATGATCGGTCCCATCAACAGCACACCCCCCTCAACCCCGCCCTCTGAGTACGGATCCTACTATTTCGGCACTCTCCCCCCGAACATCTCCCTAATCAACGACATCCACTTCCCTCTCTTCACCAAAACAGCCTCATTCTTCAACACCCCACCCCCTCTCTACCGCTCCTTCACAACCCTCTCCCCCCTCTCCCGCACCACCCACTCCACCCCCCTCCCACATGCCCACATCCTTACATACACACCCCAAATCCACCTCATCGACGACTACACCCTCATCCGCCGCCTCACGCACTCACTCCTACACCCCTACCTGCCCCCCTCCTGGCTAGGCGAGGGCATCAAACATCTCTTATCCATCTACCTGCCCTTCCGCCCGCCGGGCCAGGTGCGCGATGGGAGCTATTTTCAGGATACGGTTAATGTGCTGGTTGCGAGGTATTATACGAGTCCGTATCTGCGTGTGAGTATGGACCGGCTTTTACGGCTTGCGGAGGAGGAGGGAGATAAGGATGCGCACGAACATGCGGGGGTTAGGGGGTGGGCGTATGTTCTTTCTGTTGATCTTGCTGCTAGGAAAGTGGTGCCTGTGACGAAGCCGCCACAGAGACCGGTGGAAGATCTGGCTGTTAAACCGCTTGTGGCTGGTGGGAGGGACTGGGGGATCGAGGAGTTCATTAGGTGTCTGACGCCGTTGATGGGAGCTGAGCCGCGGGAACGGTATGAGCGGATGTGCGAGGGCACTCCGATTTTGTTCCCGGTTGAGTTATTTGGCGCGAAATCTCATCGCCTCGTACCTGTGCAACAGGAGGTTTTCGAGTTAGGCATGGAGAGGCAAGCGTTTGAGGGGGGTGTGGTGAAGGGGTTAAAGGGGGGATGTAGAGCGGAGGTTGCGGGGGTTAGGGAGGGTGATGAGGTGGTGTGGAAGGAGATGGGAGATGGGTTTGAGGGGGTGGTGGAGGTTGGTGTGATGAGGGGGGAGGAGAGGTTGGAGTTTAAGTGGTGGCCGAGGGGGTGGGAGAGGGTTGAGAGTTGGCGGTTGGAGAAGGTGGAGGATTCATAAATTGAGTGCTTATTGCGAGTTGTGGTGCGGATATTGATTAGGCGTTGGCGGCAGCGATGGGACGTTGATCGAGGTTCTGGTGCTGTGCCTGGTGTATGTAAGTAAAGCTATTGAGAGAAGTCTTGGATTGAAGGTTTATCTTATAAGTTTTTCTTATACCAAAATTTGCTGAAGAAACAGGGCACCAGTGTCCGACACAATTCTCTGCGCACCCCAAATGTTCACGAATGAAAAACTTAACACCACAACCTTATATTAGAGATCTAAGATCACAGTGATAGTCCTCGGGCCTAAGGCTATAGTCTAAGAGAAAATTGCATGTTGAAAAAAATGATGTGTTAATAAAATCTTAGTTGTGATTTTGGACTGCGCAGAGAATAATTGTGTCAGCCACTGGTGGGGGATACCTGGAAAAGTCTTTCTTCTGGACTTTGAGGATCAAATGGGGGATATAAAGACCGTGACTGTGCTGTAAGATAGAGAATAAAAGACAGAAGATAAATGGTATTTTTGATTAAATCTCTGGATATCTCTAGTGGTAAGGGAAGAAGGATAGCTAACAGTATCTTCAAGCAATATCGCTCAACCACGGTAAACCAAGCTTCTTCATCTCTACAGCAAGTTGGAAAAGATAGTCCAGACTAAAAATTTATTAGTAAAGCAGAAATTCAATTCCGGACCAGGTCTGAGCTCACCTCTCGCACTGAGTCTTAGCTTTATGCACCGTTTCACCCCAAACATAAACGCCATGACGTCTAACCAGCACCGCATAGGTATCTGGATATTTATCCATCGCAACCTCCAAACTCTCCGTCAGATCTTCCTCGTGTGGTGTATTCTCAATCACTGGTATCCGCAGCGTATCATGATATCCCAGCGCGCCTTGCTTTTGGTAGCCTTTTCCGAACCCTTTGATCTGTTCGATGTTGTTGATTTCGAAGAGGTTTTTGTTGGATTGCGACTCAAGGAGGAGGGTGACTAGGACGGCCCATTGACTGTGTGTATGGATACAGCATCCTGCGCCTCTTTTGGTGAAGGCTGCGATGAAGAGGGGTGTGCATTGGGATGGCTTGAGGGAGGGTGGTGATCGGAGGTAAATTCTTTGCTTGGGATCGAGTTGTTTTGAAAGTTCGAGGACGTATATATCTTCTATAGGGAGGAGAATTAGAGGCGCTTGTTGCAGTTCGAGGAGGATGTCGTACCGGGCTTCATCAGTTCTTTTTGCACACCAGAAGGTGCGAGATATACGAGATCACTGTGAATAGTCAGATGATTTGGTTTGAGCTCAGTATTGGAGGTCGCATACTCATCACGTATCGATGCACCACCGCCAGTTCCCGTCACCCATCCAAGCGTCCAGAACTTTTTGCAGAGTTCTGGGATGAGGTTGGCGGGATGTTGACTGTCGTCTGATTTGACCAGATGGTCGTTATTATTCGATTCCGTCATTCTGTGTATGCCAGCTAAAGGAAGAGTAGTGGTTGTTTTTTTGTCTTGAGAAATTGCGACTCAAAAATAAATATGGCGGGGTAGCTTGATCCTGAAGCTCAAGTATTTTGAGCTGGAAGCCGGAGGTGGGGCAGATGAATCTGGAGAGAAAGAGAACATGGATTTTGTACGGCTTCGATTCATGTGATCTGGAATTGACCTACCGCGAAGACGACTCTGTGACCATACTCGAGTACATCGGTGACATTGCATGTAGCACTTGCTATGCACAGTCATTTGCATTCAATGTCACACCATTGACTGGTGTTCCACTCTGGCTTGATGCAAACAAGTGTTACCATAGCATAGGTACATATACCTCATAGAAGTTTGCATTGTAAGATCTTACAATAACGGAAAGACGAAGAAACCGCATTGCCGAAATGCAGGCTATAAGAATAAGATAATAAGGAAAAGTATTGAGCCGCAGCATCATATTATAGCCAAATGTAGCGATCCGAGATAAACATATGAAGTTGATAATGTGGCAAGTGAGCTTGCTTCCGGCTTTTTCTGTGGCAGGGTCATTGCGAGGTGGAGGAAAAGCGGCGAGTGGTACGAATGAGGGTGGAGGAGGTTGGAAGAGAGGTTGGGGTTCGTCTATGTAAATGCTGTCCATGTTACATGTAATATGTAGTTAAGTAAATGCGCTATTGAGATATGGGAAATTCATTCCCAAAAACTCATGATTGAAAGACGTGGTTACGGCTTTCATTACATTTAAGAAGCTGCAAGTATCACAGGCGAACCATCTAGTACGGTTTGGGAATTTCTACACTTTCGAGAGTGAAAAGATAAAGAAACAAACATGACTTTTAAGCGAAAAAGAGATCTAAAACACAATTCACCCTTATTCACCTAACTTAGAATACTATCTTTAATCAGAGATCTTTCACTTCCCAAGAGCAATTCGTTGTGTTAGATGCGAGGAGCCCCTCCATCCACCGTCAGAAGCAGCTTTAAGGCTAACGGGAAGGATTGCATTGCACAAGCTTTTTAAGCTAGACACAGGATCTTAGCTGCTTCCTTTAGATTGATTCAAAACACAATTGTTTTAAGACGATTGAATAAACAGAAATAAATTATTAAAACTAAAACTAAAGAAGCATTACCACGGAAATACTCGCCGCTTTTGTCTCGGCTTCAACCATCCCACCCGTGAAGCTCCTGGTCTGTGCTTTTGCGGAGAACCTCAGAAGTGCAAAGAAACGTCCACGGTGTCCTCTAGAACTGTCCTCAAAGCTCGGTTGTTCCCACGTACTTAATTCAAGTGCTTCACCGACGGGAAATTCTTGAACTTATTCCTCCCTCTTGTCTTTGTCGTCTTCATCTACAGCTCTGGTAGCCAAACCCAATACCAATTGCCCAACATGCGCTTTCACGCTGCCTCCGCCATCTCAGCAGCTGCTCTGCTTGCAGGGTCAGTCCGCGCTGATGCTCAATCAGTTTTGAGCGACGCCAGCTCTTCCGTTGCGAGTGCTGCGAGCGAAGCTACTTCTGCTACTTCAACTTCAGCAATTGAGCTTCCTACATACACTGTAAGTTATCCTTTTAACAGATGAGCCACATAGCTTCGACTTCCTCGGTTTTATGCCACAACCACCACTTACAAAACTGCTGAATTCACGCTAACTGTTTTCCAGCCTTCCAAGATCAAGGCGCCATTCCTGGAACAGTTCGATGATCTCTCCAGATGGAAAGAATCGCGAGCCAAGAAGGATACCAAGGGCAGCGAAAAGGAAGACGAAGCTTGGGAATATGTTGGAAAATGGGCGGTCGAAGAGCCAACCGTATACAAGGGAATGGAAGGTGATAAGGGACTTGTTATGAAAGATGTTGCAGCCCATCACGCTATTTCCGCTAAATTCGACAAGAAGATTGATAACAAGAAGAAGACTCTTGTTGTACAATACGAAGTCAAGTTGCAGAATGGACTTTCATGTGGTGGAGCTTACTTGAAATTGTGAGTACTGGATAATCTGCTTTGGAAGTAGAGGTGAGGTGTAGACGCCAGCCTCTACTTTCTTCGCATTTGACCTTTGGTATTCGGATTGAGACTGACATGTTGCAGGTTGAGAGACAACAAGGCGCTTCACCGTGAGGAGTTCTCAAACAGCTCCCCATACGTCGTAAGTACACCAACATACTCCAATTAACTGCCATTCTGACGGCACATGAAGAAAACTACTAACGGTATTTCCGCAGATCATGTTCGGTCCAGACAAGTGTGGTTCCACCAACAAGGTCCACGTTATCATCAACCACAAGAACCCAAAGACTGGAGAATACGAGGAGAAGCACCTTTCCTCCCCACCTGCCGCAAGAATCGTCAAGACCACCGAATTGTACACCTTGATTATCCACCCAAACAACACTCTTATTATCAAGCAAGGTGACGAACAAGTCAAGGAGGCAAACCTTCTCGAGGACTTCCAGCCAGCTTTCAACCCACCAAAGGAGATTGATGATGAGAAGGATTCCAAGCCTGATACCTGGGTTGATGAGCCACAAATCGCAGATCCAAAGGCCGAAAAGCCAGCAGACTGGGATGAGGACGCTCCATTTGAGATTGTTGATGAGAGTGCTGAGAAGCCAGCTGATTGGTTGGAGGATACTCCATTGACCATTCCAGACCCAAGCAGCAAGATGCCAGAGGATTGGGATGAGGAGGAGGATGGAGATTGGGTCGCCCCAACTATTCCTAGTAAGTTCAAATCAACTTTGAATCAGATTCCAAGCTAACCTGATATTCAGACCCTGCTTGCGATGATGTTTCCGGATGTGGGCCATGGGAGAAGCCAATGATCAGAAACCCAGTATGTCACAATCTAACATATCACGTGATAACACACTAATATGATCCCAGGAATACAAGGGCAAATGGACCGCTCCTTTGATTGATAACCCAGAGTACAAGGGTGTCTGGGCTCCACGCAAGATTGCAAACCCCAACTACTACGAGGACAAGACACCTTCCAACCTTGAGCCAATGGGCGCTGTTGGATTTGAGTAAGTTGAATCGATTTCCCTTCCAAACCTCTTCTAACATATTCAGGCTCTGGACCATGGACAAGGATATTCTATTCGACAACATCTACATTGGTCACTCTGTTGAGGATGCTGCCAAGTTTGCTCAAGAGACCTTCCACGAGAAGCACCCAATTGAACAATTGCTTGAACTTGAGGATAAGCCAAAGGAAGAAGAAAAGCCAATCAAGTCACCAAGTGACCTCGTCTTCATGGATGACCCAGTCCACTACATCAAAGAAAAGCTTGACCTATTCTTCACTATCGCTCAGAACGATCCTATCCAAGCTATTAAGTTCGTTCCAGAAGCCGCAGGTGGTCTCGCCGCTGTTCTCATCACTTTCCTCGCTGTCATCATTGGTGTTGTCTCCATGGGAGGTTCTACCCCACCACCACAAGTCAAGAAGGCAGCCGCAGACGCAAAGGCCGCCGCCATTGATGCTAAGGACAAGGTTGCTGAAGCAGTTGCTTCAGGTACTGAGCAAGCCAAGGAACAGATTAATAAGAGATCTACCCGTAGCACGTCATAGATATGGTCGTGTAATGAATTGTTGAGCAGAGAAATGAGCTTGAGAATAGGCATCACAATTATGATTTTGTATTGTCTCTGAATGACATGGTATACTAGCGAGCCGAAGAGAAGCAAAATGAGAATCTTTTTGAAGCATGGGGATGGTAATCTGCCCGGACATAAAAGAGGGCGGTTATGTATTTTAGGCGCATTAAAATATGATGATATTTTTTACCTATGCTATAATATCGTGTGTGTGTGTGTGTGTGTTTTGTACTGTTATTGTAGACTCAGTTCCAATTCCATTGTGCTACTCGAACCACTCCACCATATCCAGAAAACCACCCGATGACAGTATTTTGGGGACGAGATTGTCTGGTGTTTTTCGAAATAAGTTTTAGGTATTATACAGCTACGTAATTCCTAATCGTAAGATTACATGCCTGATAACGGTGCTTTGTCGAGAAATGAAGTTGTAAATGGGAAGTATCTTTTTTCAATTTTCTTGGGCGAGACATTCGTGGTCGTAGTAGGATGGAAAGAGGAAGAATGGGTTTGAGTATTTGAGGCTTTTTTAAGAATTCTTTTTTTTAGGAAAGGAGGGGGGGGGGGGGGGGGGGGGGGTGAGAAGGTACGTAGGTGGTGGGTAGGTAAGGGGGAGGTGATTGTGTGGATGAAGGTGATGTGTCAATGAAGGTCTTGGGGGGTAGGAGGTGGTCGAATGGGGGTTTAAGGAGAGGATGGTTTGAAGTGAGTGAGGTGAGGTGAGGTGAGAAAGAGATGAGAAGATTGGATTGGGGAGGGTGAGGGATTATGGGTTTTGTGCCTTTGATGGTTTGGATGTATAATGAGTTTATGCTGTTTATTTCATTGAGGGACCTTGTTTCGTCTAGAATAATAGGATAGCTCTACTCTTCTGACATGTTTATGATTCGTTTCCCTTCCGTTAATTAATTACACTTCCCTTCATCCCTACATCTCTACTCCTCTTCCCTCCGCCCACTGTCTCCTCACACCCCTCTCACTTTCCCTCATCTCACACTTCCCCCTCCCCTACTTCTTCTCCTCCCCATCCACCTCCTTCCCTCCCTACTTCTCCTTCCCATCATTCTCCCCCCCCACCTCACCCTCTTTCTCCGTACCATCTAAACCCCCTTCATCGCCAACCTTCCCCTTTCCCTCTCTCATCTCACTTCCATCCGTACCCGTTGATTCAGTGACAAGATTCTTCTCCTGCTCCTCGAAACTCGCCAACAAATCATCGATTTTCTTCTCTAGCGACGTGAGGTTTGATTCTAGGATATTGGCTGTTTTCTCGCCTCTATTTCGAGGGGTATTGTTAGTGTGAGATGAGAGGTGGTTGCCAAAGAATGGATTAGGTGTGATGAAGAAGGTTGCGGAAAGGAAGGATGAAGAAGTGAGTAGGGGTAGGAGATAGGGTTATGGGGATAATGGGATGAGACAATAGAGTAGAGTAGTCGATTGAGGTAAACGGACGTACTTCATCAAATCCTTCCACACCTAAAGATCATTAGCTTCTTGTTTAAATCAACATAATCCTTTCCTCCTAAAAATCCAATCATCCCGATTCGAGTCTTATGCTTTCATCATACGCGAGAAAATACACAGTTCTCGGAATTTACTGGACGAATGTCGTAACACATGATTCGAGATACGAGGTAGTAGACGAGGTGATGTCAAAACAAAAGAAGAAGCTGGTGTCGTATTGAAATCAAAGAAGAGGAATCAAGGAAGAAAGTGAAAAACGAAGCATCTTTTCATACCTTAGCCAGATCCTCCTCTCCCATCTGTCCACCCTCTCCATTCACACCATTCGTGTCTTTGGAACTCGCCATCCCACACAATCCCCGTTATGGTAATTTCGTTCGACCAGACCCCGGCTTTGTCACTGCTGAAGCGTCGTAGCTTTTCCACGATTTGCGAGTTGGGGGGAGGTAGATGAGCGGTTGTAAAACGCAATGTCGAGGATGAGAGGAGAATGGCGATGAGATAGGTCGGGTGAATACCGGGATTAGTGGGGGGAGGGGGATTATTAAGGCTGGTTACGCGGTGGGAATGGGGAATTTTGTGAAGGTAGGGGAATTTGATTGTATAAATCATAGAAGATAGATTTTAGTCTTAAAATATAATAACATACGCGTTTGCGAGATCACCACTAGGTAGTGTGTTCTGACTCGGCTAGCATATATAAAACAATTCTCTGCGTATTTACGAACTCTGAAAGTAGATAAGGTAACTCGGCACAACTGCTAGATATCGCAGTTTTGTCAACATACACTGGTGATAGGTTTATTTAACGGGGCGTGGACTACGATTTGGTTTAGAGAAGAATTAAACGTTAGAGGTTGTTTCGTTATTATATTCTTAGTTATAGTTTCTGGCTGCGTATGTGCTAGCCTAGTGTGGTAAGCTGGAAGGGAATTTGATTGCTTGAACACGGTTCGAAAGTTTAAAAATCCCACGTTTTGGGGATGGAATAATGCTTTGCATGGAACTTTGGCTAAATCACGAGTGGTGACCGAGTGTTAAAAGATATTTTTATTTTTCATTTCTTAGAGGAGATTCGCCATCCGATTCCAAAATGTCCACCACGTTATCCCAAAATATCCCTCAAACATTAGCAGAAGTCTTCTCCTTAGGCAACGGCGTAAATCTCAGGTACGGCTTCACGATTCTAAACTCCGGGAACAACTTCGCAGCCTCGTCGTTCTTGACACTTGGGTGCACGATGACATCCTCTCCCGGAGTCCAGTTGATGGGCGTAGTGATGCGGTGTTTGTCGCCGGTTTGTAGGGAGTCCAAGACGCGGAGCACCTCGGCGGTGTTGCGGCCGGTGGAGGCCGGGTAGGAGAGGATGAGACGGATGGTCTTCTTGGGGTCGATGATGAAGACGGAGCGGATGGTGAAGGCGATGCCTTTGGAGTCGACGTTGGTTGTGTCTTGGTGGTCGAGCCTGGAGAAGTCAGTCAATCAATCTCCTTTATTCTCTCTGCAAAGGCATTGTTTTAGAGGTATGGTGGCCCGCAGAATTAGAACTTACATATCAAAAGCCAAAGCAATCTTCCTATCCTTATCCCCGATAATTGGGAATTTCACATTATTCCCCGAGATCTCCGCGATATCCTTGATCCATCCTCCGTGCGACTCGATGGTGTTTGCAGACAGCCCGATCAATTTGGCACCGCGTTTGGCAAACTCTGGCTCGAGCTTTGCAAAAGCACCCAGCTCGGTCGTGCAGACGGGCGTGTAATCTTCTGGGTGCGAGAAGAAGACGACCCAGTTGTCGCCGATGAAGTCGTGGAAGTTGATGGGGCCGTTGGTGGTTTCGGCGTCGAAGTTTGGGGCGATGGTGCCGAGACGGATTCTGGGGAGGGAACTATTAGCAGACTTTCAAACGATAGCATTTGCTGGTTAATCTTGAGGTCGATGCTTCAATGCGTCGAAAATGCACGATTGGACATGTTCCAAGCTCTCGTTCGCTGCGCTGCTTGCGCATCTGGAGGCGTAAAATTTTGTCGATGCATTCAGCTCAATGCGGGGTCGTGGAGGGGTAGAGAAAATAAATACTTACGGCGCTGGTCTATCGGAGGAAGACATGTTGAGTGCGTTGTTGTATGAGTTTAGTGGAAATGAAGTTGTAGAAATCTTCAAATCTGTGTCTTGTTTTGTTTGTTTAAAAAAGAAGAAAACTGCTGGTTGTCCGATATTTCAGTCGTGCGACGATGGTGTGCTCAAGCCTTTTCGCCATCCATCAAATCCCTTCTCGGGCCAATTCTGACCAGCCTTGGAGCCTTGCGATCACGTCATCTAGAGGGAGGGTGGACCATTCCGGAAGGAGGACTAGTACTAGCACGTCTTCATTTTCTTGGGATTTCTTTGTTATCAATACTACAATTGATCAGAAATCACTTGGCTGGCCATTGAATTTGCTTGGATATGGATAAGACACGCGTATAAGCAAGTAGCCGTTAGGAAAGGCTGGAACGAGAAGGCGAGTATATCGCATTGGCCAGTATAATCAATGCTGATTATAAATAATCAAAACCCGAAGATATTGACTTCTTGTGGAGTACATGTAAGGACATACTTGTACGAGCCGTTGTTAAACCCATTCGGCAACTGATAAGACAAAGTTTCATTAAAGACGGGTTATCCCACAGTTCTTAACTACTTGGCAGCCACGAGGCTTGAAAAAGCAAAAATGGCTGCTACTTGGTTCACTTGTCTCTTTCCTCTCATTTTTTGTCCTATCAATTTAGCATTCGAGATTCTTACTACAGTCTAAGTATCTCATTTTCAGGAATTTCACATTCGAATCCCCCATTTAAGTAATACCTACCTACTAATTTACGTTTCAGCATTCTCTACGAACACAGAGACTGCCCGTGTCGCCTTACAAGAGGGGACATGTCACGTGACTATCCTCAAGTCCTCGTAAGCGAATTGCCGTCGTTTTTCTCGTCGAATTTGTCACTTTTTGCATACCATCACTAGTGCCATGTTGGATACTGATGTATCATTGCGCAATTGCCAATGGACATCTTCTGGTCTAGTAATACCAACCAACCTTATAGGTACCTATAGGTACCTTGGAGCTTACCTGCTTATTGAGCAGCCATGCACGTGTTTTTATTCCCGCCGGGATTAGACATGATGATCCTCATGGGAATAATTCGGAGAACTACAGAATCTTGAGTCAACTTTTGACATTTCCAATTCAACATATTTC
Organism: Glarea lozoyensis ATCC 20868; assembly: GCF_000409485.1. Classification (NCBI taxonomy): domain Eukaryota; kingdom Fungi; phylum Ascomycota; class Leotiomycetes; order Helotiales; family Helotiaceae; genus Glarea; species Glarea lozoyensis. The sequence goes on from NW_007360995.1 coordinate 57,786, forward strand.
CTATGTCTCTTTTTCTTCATTGAGCACTCATTTCTTAGATACTTAATATTTCATGTTCAATTACTATCATAGCATCTAGATATGACGACTCACGAAATAGACCTCCCATACAATGACAATCTTGGAGCAATTGCCAAGACCACACCTTCATCACATACAAACACCAACAATAACTCCAAAACCGATTTATCTTCCTTCGCCAACACTTCAACAAGCACAATCCCGGATCTAAACACCCCAATCCAGCATCACTACCTCACATTCGAAACCACGCTCCCCCATCCCACAACAGGAATTTCTTCAACCCCAAATGGTCCCACCCCTGCACCTCCAAATCTCAAAAAATACACTTCCCCATTTGAATGGCCCGAACGCAAGAAAAACGGCATCCTATGGCTGAGTTGTATAGCCACCCTCATCACCGCCGCAACAGCAGGATCTTACTCCCCAGCTGTAGCGCAAATGTCCGCGGAATGGGGGATAAGTGATGTAGCTACCGTTGTGGGAATCACCACCTTTTGCTGTGGGTTTGCTATTGCGCCGATGGTATTAGCTCCATTCTCTGAGATCAATGGTCGATATCCAGTGTTCGTCGCGGCGGGGATTTTGTATTTCGTTTGCCAGTTGTGTTGCGCAGTCACGCATTCGTATCCCGGGATGTTGGTAGCAAGATTTTTCGTCGGGTGTGGAAGTTCGGTGTTTTCGACTATGGTTGGAGGTGTGGTGAGTGATCTCTATCACGCACAGGATCGAAATACGCCAATGGCGCTATTTTCAGGTGCCGCGTTGTTTGGAACGGGTGTAGGTCCGCTTGTCGCCGGGTTTCTAGCGGAGAATTTGAATTGGAGATGGGTGTTTTGGGTTCAGACTATTTTTGTGGGGGTTTTGGTTGCGTGTATCACGTTGTTTTTGAGTGAGACGAGAGGAAGTATCTTACTAAGTCGGAAGGCGGCTGTTTTGAATAAGTGGTATGAAGAGAGGGAAGCAGCTGGGTATGTTGGGTTTGATATGATCGGTGAGGATGGTGAGAAGATGGTTAGTCAGAGGATACGTTGGAAAGTCAAGTCTGATGAGGAGAGAGAGTCGATTGTGAAGATGATTTCGATATCTGTGTATCGACCTTTTCATCTCCTGTTTACCGAACCGGTGGTGTTCTTCTTCTCACTAGTAAGGCCCCCTTTTCCTTTACCGAGTGCATCAACCGCACTGAAGATTAAATTCTGGCTAACATCAACAGTGGGTAGCATTCTCCTGGGCAGTCCTCTATCTAACCTTCGCCGCCATCCCCCTCATCTTCGAAACCTCCCACAACTTCTCCCTCCAACAAGCAAACTCCGTCTTCGCAGCCATGATGGTCGGCGCAACCCTTGCTACCGTTCTCTCCATCTACCAAGACCGTCTCTTAGCACGTTATCTCCTGCACAGTTCTAAGAACCAAACTTCCACTAGTAAATTTCGAAACGCAATTGATCTCTCCTCTCCTGAAGCGCGTTTATACTTTGCTTGTATAGAATCCGCCCTCCTCCCAATCGGACTCTTTTGGTTCGGCGTACGTACCTTCTCCTTCTCTTCTACTCACCTCACCTCCTCTCATCCTGCCCCCCTTTCACCCTCACTAACACCCCACAGTGGACATCCTTCCCCTCAGTCCCCTGGATCGTTCCTGCACTCTCCGTAGCCTGCTCCACCATGGGAATCTACTCCATCTACCTCGCAACCTTCAACTACCTCGCCGATACCTACCACCGGTACGCCAGTTCCGCGCTCGCAGCCCAGTCTTTCTGTCGGAACATGCTGGGCGGCGTGTTTCCGCTCGTTACCGTGGCCATGTTCCGGAATCTGACGTTTCAGGGCGCGGCGAGTCTGCTTGGGGGCGTGGGGACGCTGCTTACGGCTGTGCCGTGGGTGTTGGTGTTTTTTGGACCGAGGATTAGGGGGAGGAGTCGGTTTGCGTTGGGGCAGGCTGTTTAAGGGCGAGTATTTCTTGCATGTTGGTGTCTCGTGCGGCGTGTTTGGTTTTATTCAGGTTAAAAGGGGGAAGTAAAGGATTGCTTCAAGATGGATGGCTTGGAGTTGAATAGAAGATCTACGAGACTTGCACAAGCTTCATCTACGTCGTAGATCTCTAAGCCTCAAATAGATGGATCGAAGGCTTTGGTCGAAACGGTAAGACAGAGGGGACGAAAGATGAGTATACATTATCCCACGAAACTCATATTAGAAGAAGCCTTAAAGAGTAACAACAGATATAGAGCAAGCAACAAGAAATTATAATTTGCACAACAGTCAATATTTCCCCGCTTGAGAGCGTGTGTTAAAACAAGTCAATCACCGATTCATTCTTAATTCACAAAATAACGTAGATAAAAGCCTAATTCTATCTATGGTTGCATACCTCGCAGTTAATTCAACACAACAACGAACTGGAAATACTTGCAGTCCTCGCAGCCTTATTATGCGGCAACTTCGAGAATTGCAGGGCGATCTTTTCTTTACAATGCTGAAAGGGGAGAATATTCTCAGACGGCAGACCACGGAAAGATAGTTTAAGGGATGAGGGAGACTTTGGGCGGTATGTCAGAGAAAGCGTGGCAGATGCATAGACCAGGTGAGTCGAATTCATGTTTGAGTTTTGAATGGGAGGTTTACTTAGTTAGATATGCAAAGGCGCTTTGCGGGGTGTTTCAAGGTTTAACACTGTTGGCGAGAATGGGAGGGGATGGGTTGGGCGCTAAGTGATACTGGAGTGGTATGAAGCATGAAGTGTGGTTTGATTGGAGCCACAGCGTAGGGCTTTGTTTCTCACTGTTGAAGAGAGAAATATGAGGAGGGTAGGGAGATTCTGACTCTGCTTTCACAGTGTTCTAGGTTGGGTTTGGTGCGCCTGTGTTATGCTCACTAGATTATATTACATGTTCTCCTGTGGCTGTTCGATCTACGCTGAAAGTCAGCGACATAATTTAAAAAGATTTGGAATACGCTTTGAGTTCCGCTAATCTAGCATGTTACTTGGGTTTATTGAATTCAAATTCTCATTCTTTCGGTATGGAAATTACAAAATCCAAGATTGACCTCTAACTTCGTATCCAAAGATGCTAAATATGCCTATGGTGGGGAGAACAATGCACTCAAAGACTCCCGCGGGGTCCGAAGAAACGACGAATCGAAAAGTAAAGAGACACACGTGCATTCAAACCTCTTTCCCTCGACTTCACCGAAACCTGCAGAATAAATCAATTGGTAAGTCTTACATGCCTCAAAACCATCAAAGTGTCAGCGGGCTTGGTAGTACTAACGGCCGTAAAGCTTGTCAACTTTGCAGTTGTTCTGAGACTTGGCGCAATAAAGATTTGTACGCAGTATAGGTAATTCTTACGCTCTTGAAGTTGCAGTCGGAGCATCATTCGGAAATACTTCATCTAAAGCTTCATACGCGAGGTCTTGGGAAGTATGTCGATGCCCAATCATCGCATACCTAGCTTACTTACATATCCGGGGTCGAGGATAAACTGTTAACCGAGAATATATAGTAGCTCGCGAGAAAACATACGACACTTTAGGTTCTCAGCCTCAATTTTGGGGACCCTTAATTAAATAAGGATTTGAGTTTAGATGAAAGAGAGTGAATTTGTAGATTAAGGTGGCAGGCCAAGAGGGTTAGCGCAGCCTTATGATATGTTGATCTGACGTTGTTGGGTTCGAACACCGCTGGCGTGTATAGTGCTCGAATTTCTGACGTCTCGTGGATACGTTACTATCGACGACATGATTGAGACTTGGGGAGGTGTTTCTTTGGGAAGGTATACAGAGTGATTATATCTTACTGAAGAAAATCTGCAGCATCGTGATGAAGAAACCCCGTTGGAGATGGTAACACGAACAGAAGAGGAATTCGATGCTATCCTGACTGCATGGGAAAACCAATTAATCTCAGCAAACAAGACCATCGGTGACCTTTTGATGAAGAAACTCAGAGGGAGGAATGCAGTCATACCAACTCTCACGCGCGAATAATCAGTGCAGCCTCGCTGTTTTCGTCGCCAAGAAGGGGAGAAAGCGTTACACGAAGCCTAAGAGATGGATGTATTGGGACGCGTTTAATATATTCCGCTTACCTCGCGATGCAATGACTAAAAAGCAGACATTGGAATGTGCGATTCTACGTTGCGGGGAAGTGCGTTGAAGTTAATTTACAAAACGCAAACTCGTAAAAGATGTTGTCAGAATCGTCAGCATGTCGGATGGGTAAATCGCAATAGGTTGGTATGCGATGAAGGTATGCTCGACGTTGTCTGATGTTGTGGTGAGTGAGAAGTTTGGGGATGAGGGCGATTAATAACGGGTTCTGGTCAAAGACTAGATGTCTGGGATTGAGTAGATGTATAAAGATGATGTGATTTCCTGGGGAAAGACATCATCAAGCAAGCAACTGCTCAAGCAATCAATCAATCATCAAAATCACTTCTTCAGGAAATTCCAAGTTAAACACCTCCAAACGCCAATATGAAGCTCAACTTCTTTGTTCTCGCAGCTGCTGCAATCCAAGTCACCTCCGCCCAGTTCACCTGGCGTTACTACCGTGAGCAAATTTCTTCATCTCCTCCTATCTTCTCTCTCAAATCACACTCTCAGCCAACCCTCAACATGAAAACTCCATACTAACACCCCCCAGAAAGCGGAAGCTGCGGCGGTTCCAGCTCCAGCTGCAACAACCTAGGCTACAACATCTGCTGTCTCGCCCCCTCCTCACCCCTCTTCTACCACAGCGTCAAGGTCTTCACCAACGGCCAAGCCGGCGTAGCCATCTTCACCTACTCCAACAGCGGCGGCTGCAATGGCTGTCAATTCGCCGGATCTCTGGACCACTGCTACAACAACGACAATCCCTTCAACACCGGATACGTTTCAGTAAGTCCCCCCTCTTTTCCTCCACGAAAATCAGCTGACAGTCCCAAGACCTCCACAGCATGCCGCCGCATCGCAGCAGCCGATGTCGATGAGCGCACCCAGGCTCTCGACGGCTTGATGGCCAAACAACCATTCACGCACGCCTCTGCCCAACGTGCTTCGGAGTGCAAGAGCGTCGCCGAGCCCGATACCGTTACCACCGCTTCGGGCAAACACTACGATGTCACCGGCCCGCTCAAGGACGTTATCACCGCTGACTTGGCGAACTTGTCTGGTGCTGATTTCGAGGCGAAGTGGGTTTCCGTTTTGAGAACCCCGGAGAGTGCGAGGGCTCTTGGGCTTTCTGCTTAGATGCTGTGAGGTAGAGGGGATTGTATGATGTGCATGATCCGGGGGTGTGCACTCATCAGTCCATACACTCGCTTATTTTCCAGCCTGGAAATTAATTCCTTGGAGGAAGTAAAAGTAATGTTTAGCCTGGGGACCTTAGGCTCAGGTGGTTTTGGTGACTGCTCGGAGAACCCTTGATAGGCGTGAAAGTCGCAGAGGTTGGTATGTAATTCTTGCTATTAGTTAGTAATGAGAGTATCAACCTATGTGACATCTAATTGTGGTTGTGAATTCTCGTTCGTTGAAGTCTGTGAGTAATGGTTGCAGTTAAAACCTTTCTATTTTACCATTAATTTAGTTCCTAATCAGTATTAAATCACTTCTCCATCACAATATCAGCGTAAACAGGACGATGATCACTACGCCAAAATTAGTACAACCACGTTCTTGCAATACAACAGAACTCACCTATTCCAACTCCCATTATCATAAAGCGAACTCCCAACATGATAACTCTCCACCCCCCAAGCCTCACCAGTAGACCCACCAAACACATAGTCCAACTTTTTGTAGTTCCTTGTATCACCTACAGCGCTGAACCCCGTGAAAGTAGCATAATTTCCACTTCTGTACCTTGGCTGCGTCTTTACTGCCAAATCGGTCAATCCAAATGGCTTCTCATCTTTTGGCTTCCAACTATACTTTTCTTCAAAAGTAGAGTTGATGGGAAGAGGTCCGAGAGCACCGGTGGTGATTTGATACGCGCCACCATCCTGACCTGTCGGCGGCGAATTGAAGTCTCCCGTCAGGAAGACAGGACGAGAAGTCTTGATGGCCTCGTATTTTGCACGACGGAGCATGAGAGATGCGGCAAGACGACGTTGCTTATCTGAGCTATCGTCGAGATGGGCGTTTAGCAGTGTGAAACGTCCAAGCGAGGATTTGAATTGGGCCGTCGTACAAGCTCGGAAGGAGCCTGCGCCGGGGTATTTGGAGGGTTCAAAGGGGGTGTCGCTTAGCCAGAATGTGTCCCAGGAGACTAGTTCGACGGATGAACTGGACGGTTTTGATTAGTTGTGAGATCGTCGTATGAGCAGGATGCTTACAGTTTGTAGAAGACGGCAGAGTATTCCCCAGCTTTGATGCCGTCGTCTCGTCCGACTCCGATATGTGCCCAGTCTGGACCGAGGAGTTCTTGGAGGTCGTCGACTTGACGGGTTAAAACTTCTTGAAAACCTATGTCCTGTTAGTCAGAGATTTCAAAGTCTTGCGAGTCTCAACGAACCGACAATGTCTACATTTGGGAATAGGACATCGTTTGAGACACCGATTCGTCTTTCACTCCATGGCCGCTCGACTGTCTGATTGTAGTACGGGTTTGGCTGGATGGGTGCGCCACTAGGGAGTGAAGCAATCGTCTGATTGACACTGATTTTGTCAGACTTGGAATCGTATCGCACGTTATATGTGAGAAAACGAAGAGGATTCTGCTTGTCCCTTATAAAGGTCGGCCCCGCAAAGGCGACGTCAAAGGTCACCGCGGCCGCGAGTAAAGAGGTTGAGAATCTCATGATGATGAGTTGAAGACTGAGTTATTCGTTGAACTGTGCAATATAAAGAGGATATATCCTTGTTTTATACTCGTTTTCGATACTCCGTCACCCCACCCCTGAGATGGACATAATGATCCATATCTCTCCACAAGTAGTCACTAAGTATCGCAAATCCTCTTTTGGTTCAATTGCATATCTGTGGACATCAATAACAGACGTACGAATGTACGCTGTCCCATCTTTGCTCGCCATCACTTCACCGAAGCGCCAACGGCACTATGTCCCCATGAAGCAGCTCGGTACATTGACAAATCTACAGTATTCGACCGGCTCTTGTAAGGTTTGCACTTCCTGATGCCGCAGAACCTGAGAAGTGTCCATCTTCCCACGTGCGAATGCTGTGTATGCGATACCAAGACAACACGAGGTACACGTGTTGCAAGCGAAGACGATGTATCCAATCAAGGACCTGTCGTTGAACACGCCTCATTTATCTTTACTTTGGCAAGATATAAGGGTGGGTGTGTCGCGTATCATAACCTGCGTAAGTTGTAATTATGATTTGAGCGGAAGGAACTTCAAGTGACGGAAGTGTGAAGAAGGTTCTTCCTAGAGCTACGTTGCAAAGCTCTTGCCTGATACATAGCTAGGTCTCTGGCGCAGCTATCCAATATATCTGGGCGATAATCGGAGTGGAGTATCAGATATCTGCCTTTCTCAGAGTAATTCAGAGTTCTTCGCTTCAGGTCCAAATGAAGTACTCCGTAGTTGGAGCAAAAGCACTCCCTTAACGCCGACAAACGGCCCAAATGAGGTGTGGGGTTAAATCCGAACTCCGAAACAAGCCCAAGCTCAAGCTTCAGGAACCACCCGTGTGGGACTTTGTGGGGTAGCTTCACGAGCGGCTTTACTTCAACGACATGACGTTCAAGAGGAATTGTATGATGAGAGGCTGTCCTATGGTATAGTTGACCTCCAAATTCAATATCGTTCAAGAGGCATTGTATGATAGGAGGCTGTCCTATGGTATAGCTCTCCTCCAAACTCAATATGGCGACTTCAAGTATACTACGCCGTGCATTCCTTTATGGTACGCCTATCTTCTGCCAAACACAATGCTCTCCGCTAACCACCTACAATAGTCCCCTCATCATCCCCCAAATTCCTCCAAAAGACATATAATCTGACCGCAGATACTGTATGCTACGATCTTGAAGACAGCGTTGCGCCTGCGAAGAAACCTGAAGCGAGAGACAATCTACGAAAATTTCTGTCAGACAAACGGCCGCCAAATATCACAGAACTATGTGTTCGTATAAACGATGTTTCCACAGGCCTGGCGCTCGATGATTTAAGCAGCGTTTTAAAAGCGGACCATATAGATGCAATTGCAGTACCTAAAGTTGGAAGCGCGAGCGATATGCATTTCATAACAGATGTGATCAGACATCAATTGCCAGATAGACATCCAAGCACCCCCTCTGCGGATTCGAATCCGGTCAAGATCATTGCACTCATCGAAACCGCGGAAGCGATTATGAATTTGAAGGAGATATGTCAAGCTTCACCATATATATCTGGTCTGGTCTTTGCAGCGGAAGATTTCGCTAGGGATTTGTCGATCACGAGAACGCCTTCACTTACCGAGTTCTTGTATGCGAGGTCTGCGATTGTGACGGCGGCGAGAGCATTTAATCTGCCGTCGACGATTGATCTCGTGTGTACGAAGTTTAGAGGAGAGGAAGGAATGAAGACGCTGGAAGAGGAGTGTTTACAAGGGAAACAGATGGGCTTCAATGGGAAGCAGTGTATACATCCTACGCAGGTGGAGACTGCTCAAAGGGTGTTTGCACCTGGGAAAGAAGAGGTGGAGTATTCAGTCCGAATTCTGATTGCTGATAGCAAAGCTACGGCTTCTGGACGGGGCGCATTTACGCTCGATGGGAAGATGATTGATGCACCAGTCGTTGGAAAGGCGAGGATGGTTGTCAAGAGAGCGGAGCTTTGTGGGTTTGATGTTAAGGCTGTTGAAGAAGAGTGGAAAGATCAAGAGCCGGAATGAGCTCCCCTCTAAGCCTTCCAACACTCGCTCTCTGAAACTTTCAAACGGCTGGTTTGTCGAACAATCGTCACACATGCCTCGACCATTTTGTCGAAGATTTGTCCGTCAGAGATATTGTATCTGCGTTGTTCCTAACATCTACGCAACCTTAGGTAGTATCCTGGGTCTTGGCCATGTATGACGAATATTGCCCGGTAGTCTAGACTCGATCCATGGATCATATCAAGAGACATGGCAACATACCAAGAAAGACCATAGAGCCGACTAGATATCGTTTGATAACATTATGGCAGCTGTTTGCCTGCATCTTGGAATTACTAAATGATCGCAAATTTGATGAATATCATTTACTAGACACGTAGAACAATAAGAAATAGATATAGGTAAGGAACAAAAAGCCACGAACAGGTATCAACTCGTCTGAAAATTGGAAATTGTTATATCTTAAGAAGCTTAGAAGATATAGTAGAGTTGGAAATTAGTGTCGCTCGAAACACAAGAGAAACTAAGCCTTATATATTCTCTAATTTATATAGATAGAGTGAAGACCTAGTTGCGAGTAGCTTGTTTCTATATTCTCACAACAGAACGTAACAAAAACGATACTTCGTAGGCACCACAGGCTCGTAGGGTTTGGGGCTCCTAGGCTTGTAGGCTTTAGAGACTACAACCCCTTATACTGCTATGTCCGTAGATCATGCTCTGTGTCCAATGATCTTTTCAACGTCCTGAATGCTTCTTCTGTCTCCTCTAGCCAGGTTTCGACTTCGGCCCTGATAGCTGCCTCATCCACATCATCACCGAGCAGTCTTTTCCATGCCTGTGCAATTCGGTTGGGCAACAGTCCAGTGGTGCCCCTGTAATTGATTCCACCTTCCTCTCCAACAGGGACAGAACCTTTCCTCCGGTCAAAGTACTGAAGAGCCGCGCGGTAAGCATCATACCCTGTTTCTAGTGGTTCAGGGACTACGATCGCCAGCAAGGGGCCCCGAGTGCCCCCACATATATCGCCAACAGGCGGTTCGGAACGAAATCTGGTGTCCAGATGTGCAAACTTTTCCTCCACCACTCCAGCTTTTGCTTGATTGATGGCAGACACAAATCTCTTGACTTTCTTCTTTGGGTCCTTCGTTTCAGGAAGAGGTTGAGCACCGGGCTCTTCGGATGGAATCTCTGGAAGCTGGAATTTGTCTCTGCGTTCATATCATTAGCCAAGATTCATGGGTATCTATGCCGTTCTTACCTCTTAAGACAATTCATCAAGTTCCTGATTGTAAATGTAATGTCGCCAATAAAACCGAGAGCTGTTCCTCCCCATCCAATGGCCTGGCACGTAGGCTCCTTGACCAGGAAAACAATGCTCGAGACTGCCTGGCATCCAGAGGCACCTAGCGATACATAGGTGAATGCGTCCTTCTCAGGATGACAACATGTTGCTGCAAAGCCTCCCGCGGAATTAATGAAGTTTGACATGGCCATAATGGGCGGGCTATCAGCGAAGAACGAGAAGAAGAGTCCGACAACGCTAGTGATAAGTTCCACACTGTTACCGTCAAACTACACAAGTTAATCTTTTTGGCCATAACAGGTCTCGGATGGATTCACTTACGTTCTCCTTGGATCTTAGGCTCTTCTCGTAGTTGTTATACAGAAGCACTTGCTCTGTAATTAGACACAAACACGCAAACGTGTTATTTCCAATCAGAATGTTCTTGACAGACATGACTTCGCCACCTGATGTAGGCTTGGCGGGTTCCTTGCCCAAATGACTGCTGTCAAAGAGACTAGAGCTCGAAACACCATCGGCGGATAGAAACGACGATGCACGAGTAGATTGGCTGCTTCCCATGTCAATGCTGCCACTGCCACCGCCTGTAGATCCTCCTTTGCTGTCAGAACCCACAGAACCTACTGAAAACCCTTGAACAGCAAGGTTAGCAGAGCGTGTGAGCTTCTTACCTGCTCGAGCTAGAGCAATGACCTATATTAGCGGCTTAGTATGGGCCACTAAACTTTAATTTAAAAACTTACGATTTCAACAGCCTGGCTAGGAGGCTCAATTCTTGTTGTGGGTTCATCAGGTTTGCTGATTATAGCTGGTCCGGCTGTCATCATTAACCCAAACCGAGGCTCTTTGACAGGATTTAATTCGAGCTCCTGCTTGCCTGCTTGTTGAGCACTCTGAGTGAGCGCAATCTGTTGTTGGAATAACTTTTGGCTCTCGTCCACGTCCTCAGAATCATCGCTTGACCAGTGCTTTGGAAGCAGAGGCGGCATCTCAGCCTTTTCTATGTCGCCGAACGCTGCACGAAGATTCCACTGGGCCGAAATTGACTCTTTCTTTGGATTTGAAAGCTCCAGAATCTGAGCTGCAACGTATGTAACGAAGTTGATGAGCGTGAAGTCACAGTCGGCTAACTCCTCCCACAGGTCAGTAATGAAGGGAATCTTCCAAGTGCCCCGACAGAAATTGGCGATAGCGTCATAAGAGTTGAGAAACAAGTCAAAGACACGCAATATGATGACTTTTATGGCGTTGAAAATAGTCCAGAATCCATCCCTAAGGACATTCTGAAGGTGCTCCATAACAGTGTCTGGTTCGCTGATCGCAGCACGAACCTCTGTCCAGCTCCGTTGTAGAAATCCCCACAGGAGTTCGAACTGCTCCTTCAGAGCGGCAAAAATTTGTCCAACTAGATTGAGATCTAGTGACGGTATTTTGAAGTCATCTCCAAGTTCTTCTGTAATGGCTTCTAGAATCCAGCTCAAAGGATTAAATTTGAGGAGATTGGAGATGATAGGGTTACTAAAAAAACCCCCTTCACTATTATCTTCAGGGGGACTAGACGTTATTGTTGCTGGTGAACCGATAAGACCCTCAAAGAATTTGCCAATGATGTCGATACCATCTACCAAAGACGCTCGATGATGATGCAAGTAACGACTACTTAGAGTGATTGCACTTTCCACGACCAGAGCAAGAACCTACAATATCCTTCTTAGAGAACAGTTCAGATATTTTATGCATAGAATCGATCCACATACCTTCTGTGTCTCTGCAACTCTCTTGTAGCGGAACTTGAAGAAGTCCGTGATGAATGACAAGTTGATTCCTGTGACCCCCTCTAGAAGATTTGCAAGTCCAGTAATGACAGTGCTCACAGTGTTCAAAGCAAACCGTATGACTTTGACTCCGATCTTGAGAATGAACCGAATGACTGGTCCAGCAATTTTCATGGCTAGCTTGACGATGCCCTTGACAGCCGTTTTCAGGAACTCGACGACATCTCCGACAATTGTCCCGACCACATCAACGGCGGAGTCAAGCCAGCTCTTATCACCTTGAGATCCTTTCTCTCCTTTTTGCCAGACGATGACGGTATCTAACTTGCTTGGGGCAAGGGGTGAATCAGGAGTCGCGTTTGGATCGATAGCCGTAATCATAGCTGGCACGTTAGCAAAAACTTGTGCCACTTGATCAAAATTATCCTGTGATTGATCTTTGGCTGATTGAGGGAATAGCGGTCGACCGTCTGGGCTTGTCGCATTCTTCAGATCATTACCAGTCTTTAGGCTGCTGATAGCGCTCAGTACCTTTTGCGCAGGCTGGATCTGGAATATCCGAGTCTCAGAAGTATCTGCTAGAAACCTCAGGCCGATTGGGGCTGCACCGAGGCCACTTGATACTGGTATCACAATCTCAAGCCGTCCAAATTGATCTGTACTCAGTGTTTGAGGCCTCTGATCTAAATTGTATGTACGATCGTTGACGTAAGCCAGGGAAGCTGCTGATGTGAGTTGAATCTGGAAGCCACCAGGTACTGGCACTCCCTTCCCGTTTGTGAAAGAAACATTCACAACGTATGCTGCTACTTTAGTCCTTTTCAGCGGCTGCTTGGATTTGACCACAATTTGTGTTTCCTTCCATAGACAGGTTTGGGGATCGCGGGCAAGATGGAAAAGATCATCATTATCCCGACTTACAAAAACAACCTCAGACGCGTTTGTACAAGGGTTGATGTTTCCGGCAATGGTTCGAATATTGGTCCTGATTGGTACCTGTGATGCTTGGAATCGGACGTTTTTCTTGTCCGCACTGGGTCGACTTCCTTCGACGATGTAAAGCTCGCCATGAGAAGACAAGGCATAAACAAGGATCTTGCTAGCTTCATCAACGGTGCGTGACTCAACTGCGAAGATCTTGGAGAATGCAGTTCCCGTAAGAAGCCGCTCGGGCGCCTCTCCCAGTTTCATGTGATTCACATAACCAATTCCGTCTTCTGTGGCTATCCACAAGTCTGTAAGCCTATCGAGATTTAGCCAATACATATGAGAATCTTTAATACCAGGCAACTCACCCTCTTTCGTTCACACTGGTGGAAAGCGATATTGGCCGACTTAGTGCAGTAAGAAAAATTGCTTTGGCACCTCCTTCAGTCGCTTGAAACAGGCAAGCTGTCTCTTTTTTGGCACTAGCATCCTGAAATAGAACGAATTCACCCTGTCCTAGTTTAGGAACGTTTCCGTGGGCGCATGATAGCACAGTCTCGACTTGTTGAGCGAGCCTTAGAGGCTTCCAATCTTGCTGAGAAGCACTCGAGTCAAGGAAGAAGTAAGATCCTTCGAGCCTTGATGTTGCGTTTACAGCCGCAACGATACGATACCTAGAATCAGGCAGCTGCGTGCAGACCAGGGATTCCACTGTTCGAGTGGCAATGGAAGCACCAATAGATGCCCAAGGAAGTGCTGAGAGAAATAAGTGAGAGTTCGAGACGATAATCTTCCAGGTTAGGCGCGACTTACCTTGGATGTTGCTAAGATTGACATCACCGTGTGACGGAGCATCGAATGCTGGACACTCCAGTATAGCTTGCCAAACCTCAGTCTTTGCCTTGTCTGAGCCGTACCCGCTCACAGCGATTATAAGTCCCTTGCCATTAGTGCTTTTTGTCGCATCAAAAACTCTCGCTTCAAAAGCTGGGTTCGGGTTGATGTCAGTAACCAGCCAGCCGCCAACGGCACCATTAACATAGATGCAAAGGTACAAATGCTGGTGCGAACATCAGCTCATTTGCTCCTTTTAGTTGAAATATGATTTCACAAACCTGATCTGAACCGATAGAAAGCACCATAGGCTGGCCGTTCAAATCGTGTATAAGTTTGGACTGAGCCTTGGTGCCCAAGGTAGATCCCGAAACATGTTGATCTAAAAATTCTGCACAGCTTTCAATGAAGATCTTTTCTGAAGTAGATTTCTCGATTGAGGGTATCCCGGAGCCCTTCCTAAAAACAGGAAACGCAACATTGGTTTTGAATCGTATCGTGGGAGACATAGTTACAAAGTGCTTTTCTTGAATTATTGTGTCTTATGTTTGGCTTCTCGTTGAGGGGGTCATTTAGACGGATGAACTATATATTGCGGAGGGGTCAGTTTGGGGAGCCATGAAGACCCCCATCATCTACATTGGATCGTGCGTAGTTTGTTCCAGACCAGCCATCTCTGTGAGTGAAGCAATTATCAGCAAGCCACTTTCAATAGTCCAGAATTAAGGAATCATTTGCGCCATGATCTGTATATGCTTTGTCAAATAGCATCTCGATCGTGGTCGTCGAGCAACGGGGCAGCTGATCAGAGTCACAATGTATGTTCTTACATATTTTTGGCGCAAGAGGCGGACTGAAGACAAAGTCTGGAAGAGAATGATGCATAAATCACAATCCAGGCAAAGCTCCATCCAATACAAGCCATTTATTTGCTGGTTCAAGCAAAGCGCAATGACTTGAGGTGAGCTGAAATGGCCCACTAGTCGTCCTAATTTAGACATATTGTTCCCAATTCATATCCCCTAGCAACCTCCATTGCAGAAACTAAGGCTGGCGCAAGTATGAGCCAATGTGATGAACTTACATTAAGCAGTTGCTTCAGCTAGCCTTGACTCCCGCTATGTCTCTAAGCCCTGCGTTAAACAACTCTGGAACACTGCAAGAACTAATACGTGCCGAATCCTAAGCACCATGTGGAGCTCTGTATAACCTCAACAGTCCGGCCAAAACTTCCACCAAGAAAAAGCAAATATCGGTATTACGGGTTTTTGGTAATTTATCAAACTCGTCTGAAATCTGCTTCTATCCTAGGTATAATAGGCCCTTCCAGCTTATTTAAAATTGTCCAGCGAAGAGGAAGAAAAATACCCAAGGTGTCTTACTCTACAGCCAGGTAGTAGAGACAATCCTATATTTCATAAATATATGGGTAGAGCTGAGGTATAGGCATATTCACCTGTAAAACATGTTAAAGCCAGCTAAATAATGATATAACAAGGTTTGCCTTTCTGTAGTGATGCTTGCGGGAAGGGACGGGCCGGGGGTGCCTCGCGTGCATGAACGACATCTGTTTCCCCGCGTGTGCACTGAGGCTACCTGATATGGCCTTTCTCTGTTCCTTCGGGCTACAATAAGCGAAGATGAACCGTATCAGCTCAGAATTTCTCTTGTGGCGCCCTGCCGATCTGCAGTTTGAAAAGGTATTCCGTAAACTGCATCACAAACGTAGCCAATCAACGCAAGCCACCATTACTGCTATGCGAAGTGCTTCATATGTCTTATTGGAAATTGAAGCAAACTGTGAGATGGAAGTCCTTGGGGAGCGCGAAAACGGCCGTTCTGGCCAACGGTCTTTACAGCAGCTAACAAACTCTGGCAGAACTTGGTCAGGCCATTCATAGCAGTGCACCAATGTAGTCAGGTTTTCACATATATATGTATCTTCCAATTACGAGAGCCAGAAACTCACCAAGGCTCATCAAAGAGCCATTTTTTACCTTTAATCATCAAAAGTTATACACTACTACAATGCCCATCGCTCCAGGTACTCTTTCTGGCTTCGACCAGCTTCTTTCCGTCTCGCAGGAGGCTATCCAACATCAACTGAAGTTACTCTACCTTACTGAAATTGATCCTCCCATCAAGGATGGCCCAAAACACTTGATCAACCACGAGATGAGTTTCCATCTCTCAGGCGTCAATCCCAAGACCCAGAAGACATTTTTTCACAAGGATGGTCTTGACACCTATGTCTGCTGCCCTCAACTTGAGTTGGGAGGACAATCGATCAAGAGTCTCGAGGATCCTGATAAATACCGTATTGCTGTCATCCGATTCAAGTTCCGAAAAGCCGAGGATTGGGAGGTTACGGATGAGGAAGTCGAAGCAGGGAAGCGACGAGACAGTGTGTTCATTTATAAGAACGTGTATCAGGACGATGATGGGGAGGATAGAGTGGAATACCCTGAAGTGGTTGTTAACGGATGGGAGATCTCGTGGGAAACACTGCTTGATCGTAGAGATATTCAGGATGTTTTCAAGGGTACGTGTGATTATTGTTCAAACACGGCGTATATGTGTTGACGTTATACACTAGAGATTATAGGCCCCGCGGATTCGACGACTAGCCACGTCTCCATTTCCCAGGGTGTGAAAGAGCAGCTCCAAGCTGTAGGCGATAAGAACTTCCAAGTCTCGACTATTTTCTGTGCAATGCAAAATGCGCGACTGGTTCGTTCTTTCCGCCTCGTTGACGCAAATGGCAATGAGCCTACGAGCGTCAAAAACACCAAAGGGGAAGCGATTGATGTGCGAACCATGGTGGAGAATCTCATGAACATCATCAGCAGTCGATTCACCAGCCAGAACAAAAGCAATACTGAGGGACTCGGTCCTACCCCCGACAATCCTTTCATTCTGGGATACACCATGTCATCCAAGGTGCCCGAGCTGAAAGATGTCAACCCCGCGGCAGCAGCAGCTAACATCCCCACGCCAAACTACTTTGTGCCAAAGTCCTTCCGTGTCAACCTGTCGCCGGGCAATCAGTACTCCGAGGGAACCATGAACTACTGCATGCAAACTTTCCGCGCCATGGAGCCACCAAGCTTCAATACGCCAGGACTGGAGCGTCAAGTGGACTACGGCGTAGATGGTGCGGGTCGATTCCCAACCAACGTGTTCACAAAACTCAAGACAAAGGCCACTCCAGGATCTGCGGAAGGTGCGCTGTTCTTTGCCCAAGACATTTTCATGAATCATTGGATTGGTAGCTCCGTCGCGCCACTCTTCTACCTCAGTCCTTTCATGGTTGGCCAGAAGGCCGCTGAGGAGCTTGAAGAGGAATACAAACCGCTCAACGTGAAGGGAAGGATGTACTCCATGTTTTCAGGCAACTTGCAGCGAAATCTCACAACTGGGAAAGAATACGTCATGACAGATTCGGCTCGCAGTGACCGACGTATCATTGCAGAGAATGGACTAGATGACCCAACCGAGTCGGTCAAGATGGAGTGTAAGTTTCTATTGCCTTAAGTGAAGGATAGGGCCACGCACTAACCTATTTCGATAGATGATACAAAGGTCAAAGTCTCTTATGAGAATTTGTACCCCCTCAAAGACGAGGATGATGACTTGAAGCGTCGCTTGAAGCTTACCATCGGATCTTACACTCATTTCAAGGTCAAGATCTATCGCCGAACTGTCATAAGTCATACGGGGAAAGCCTTCGAGGAGACCGGCAGATCAATATGGAACTGGGTCGGTGGTGATGGTGGTACCACAGATATCCTAGGTAAGACTCGTCATAGCCCTGGGCGGAGGTTGAGTGACTAACAGCGCAAAATTTAGGTGATGGAAACTGGGAAGAAGCCATAGACACCGATGTCTGGCTAAATTTCAAGTACACGTTCCACATTGGTACGAGCGCCACAAATCGAGGCAGTTTCGAAATTAGCAACACTCACGCGGAGCACCTGGACAGTAACGGGAGTCTGAACGCCAAGAACGAGTATCCCTCCAGCGAGGAAGCACCTGGTGTATGGAGGCAGACGACCACCCATAACTGGGCAAACACGTTTGATTTCGCGTTTGACGGCGAGAAGGCGGGAGTGGGCAAGATGGCGGAGGATCTGGCAAAGGGTGGTCAAGGGCTCGTCGATGGTGCTCTTGATGACTTGGTCGATTCGCTGAGTGCCACGGTCATCCTTCCTGCGGGAAGTGTCTTTATGTTCAAAGGCTTTTCCACCGACGATGCTGGGAACGTCTTTACAACCATCAACTACGATACCACGACCGGGGATGAGGTCCAGATGCGACGCGCGAAGGATGTGCTCCAGTCGAGGTGGCAGGCTCCTGTTAAGCCTGGCGCATAATGTAGACTCATCGCATTGAGGAGTGTTTTGCTCCGGGATGTTTCATCGAATCTGATTTGAGTTCCATCAAATGTATCTTAAGGACCTTCAGGCTAGTGTGGAGTTGGTATACATGCCTGTCTATGTTCATCGGGGAAACAATCAAATTATACTCGCCTACGATCGATTTGTTTGTGCCCGGCAGTCTTTTAAATTCTGACAAGAATAAAGTTATTGTAAATAAAGCTCCAGATAGGTAACTTAATCTTCTTAGCAGTGCAAGGTTGCGAATAAATACGTGAAACTTACGTTATATATGACTATCATAAGCTGATATATGCGAGACGTGAACCTTGGTGTTGCACCTTCCTAAGGGAATAGGTTCTACTTATCGAGAATGTATTCTATCTCACCCAGCAACGTTTTGAACGTCTTTGCTATGACAAGTTGAGATGTAGTATCGTAGCGTATTCTTTTTACCTTACTTACGGAGTAAGTAGTATACGAGGTACTTTGCTAGGGTATTCAATACGAGTAGCTAAGAGACTACTAAGAATGAAACACTCAGTACTCTTCTACTAAAAAACCTTGGTACTGGGATGTGAGCCTCCTTGCGTTGAACAGAAACTACAACACTAGCGAAGTTTGAATCGAGAGATCTCTTCAACTTGCGCACAGTGTCCTCCAATTTTGGCTCAAGGAACTTCTGCTTACGGATCCCAGCTATTGTGTTCGTTGGATACGACCCGAACCGTGGGTAGAAGTAGGACTTGCCATAGTGGTCGTGGTGGTCGTGGTTACCCCTACGCCAAAAAGTCGCAACAGACTGGTATGACGGAACGTGTTATCATTAGCGGCCTCTTTTTGCAGATATGGACTTGCCAGTGAGAAGCACATTTTACTGCCGGTATGCTGGCTGCTAGTTCTGCAATCACGTTAGTCTATCGCCAGAAAAGTCTGTCGCTAGAAACGGTCACCCGCAAAAGCCCAAACTTGCCGATAGTGCGTTTACAGCCACGATACGCTTGCCTAACATAAGAGACGAGCAGTTCAGGGGTTTCACCAAGGTCTGAAAAGGACAGATGGATGAGTGATTACAAAAGAGAAGAGACGTTGTTGGGGCGGACATGAGCGAGGTTACGCAAAACATTGCCCACAGGATATGTCTACTTGGTGAAATTGCAGGGTGAAACATAACAAATTGTTGGACCGTAGCTACAAACCGAATTTGGAATAACACTTATTTCGAACTTTACTGTATATAATATGGAATAAGAACAAAGACCTTTCTGAGAAAGCCTTACAGAGCTAGACATAAAGCCGGAACGGATTTACTTAACGCCGACGAAGCTCAACTTTCGTCGACTAGTTTATATCATTTACAATTATCAATAGAAGGAGTGATCCACTGCCATTTTCAGTCCTCTCATCTAAAATCCCTCTCTTAATGCTCGCCCGCCGAAGTGTCCTGGCACTCGCGCGTAGCCGTACATTCGCAACAATGGCCACATCAAACACCCCAATGGAAGACATACTACGAGAACGAGTACACCCCCTCCCCCTCCCCCCTCCTCCTATCATCCTCTAACATTTCCCAGATCACCACTACCCTCTCCCCCTCGCACCTCGAAATCCACAACGACTCCTCCAAACACTCGCACCACAAAGCCATGGAGGATTCTACCTCCAAGGAAACACATTTCCGGGTCATGATCACGTCGGAGGCTTTTGGAGGGAAGGGAATGATGGCGAGACATAAGATGGTTTATGCGCTTTTTAAGGAGGAGATGGCGAGGGAGGGGGGAATTCACGCGTTGCAGTTGAGGACGAGGACGGAGGCTGAGGAGGAGAAGGATAAGAGTAAGGAGGAGTCGTGATGGGAAAAATTAGCTGGAGATGAGGATTGATGTGCTGGGTGTATGATACAGAGGAGAATGTGGCACAGGATGGTGGATGCTGCAAGAGGTGTAATGGACCGTGTAGGAATATGAGAGCCATGTGTCTTAGGCCCTGGGCTATACGAAACTGGTCAGGCTGGAGGAAATGACCTTGCGAGGTACTCGAGGGAATATACACTGTACAGCAAAAGGATCTTCGGACGGTGTGCGCTATTAAGGTTGATTGTATGGCACGAAGAAATGGTTTCACGACTACCCTGTGAGTATCTCGTTCTTGCCCGAAGAAGTTCTTGAGGATATGAAGTGTCGTCAGCCCTCGAAAGATACTTGCAACAGATTAAAATAGCCTGAACCTCGATTTTCAAAGAATGATCGAGGTAGAAGACGCTCAAATGCCATAGTCAGTGTGTAGAATTCTCAATGGGATCCGAAAAGCCGTGGATTTACGATTGCTGAGACTCGACTGTAAATAAATGGCCCTGTTCTACGACTCAGTATCGACTGAATATAAGTTCTTAGATAAGTTTAAGAACAGTCTTCTGAGCACGGGGATTCTTCTAGATATCCTGATCGCCCTTATATTTCCACCAATCGAGCCAATTCCTTCTTAGGACCTACTCTTCTCAAACACTTCCACCGCTTCTTTCAAATGCGCCCTCAAGTCTGCATCCCAAATCCATCTCACCTCTTTATTAAGTGAGCTAGCTATCTTTTCTAGATCATCTCCAGACTCTTCCTCTTTCATGTCAAGCAGTTCTCCTTGCTTGCGACTCATGGCAGTTACTTTAAGAGCACGCGGCACTCTGACCGAATCATACGCATCGAATGCTTTCTCAATTTCGTCTCTAGACTTGCATGAGCCCAGAAGATTCGACAGCACATAGGCATCTTCAAGTGCCATTCCAGCTCCTTGACCGAAGTGCGGACTCGTTGCATGAGCTGCATCGCCCAGAAGACATACACGAGATTCATGAAACGATGGAACCTCTGGATGCTCGAAAATGGCCCAGACATCAGGTCCTTGGATGAGCTGAATAACGGTAAGCTAGTCGCTCAAAGCTCATGGAAGTACTTGCTTACCTCCATGATCTTCACGACACTCTCTCCCCAATGACCAAAGTCCCGTGTCATGCTTTCATGCTGTAACGGTTGAATCCACTCACCTTCCCAGGTATCACTTTGACTATCAGCAAAAGCAACCACATTCATCATCATTCCCTTTCCCACCGGGAACGTCAGAACGTGGCCACCATGTCCCAAATACATATGTCGATTATTAGCCTTCTCTTTCCCCAATACGGCTTCCGTTTTTGCCATCGGTACCAATCCACGATAAGCGACTTTCCCAGTAAATCTGGGACTGACCAACTTCGGATCATCATACACAAAACCTCTAGTAGCAGATCTAATCCCATCACACCCCACAACCGCATCCGCAAAACTCTCCGTCCCATCAGCAAACTTAAGCGAGACCTTTTCACTACTCTGGTCAACACCGACAAGTTTCTTGTTAAACTGCACATCATACCCTTCAGGCAACAATCTCACCAACTCCTCCAAAAAGTGAGCTCGATGACATGTACTCTGCGTAACACCATCCTCCATCTTAACCTCGGCGATCCGTTTCCCCTCCCACCCCTCGCCCTTCTCTCCCACCGTGAAATCAAACCATACATCTTCTTTCTCGGGCCACCCGTTGAAACTCGCTCTTTTCTTGTAATTTTTCCAGATCAGTGGAGAGATCAATTTCATGGCAAGATGAGAGTTTGCGCCGAATCCTAGGCCTGCTCCTATTTCTCCGAAGGCGGAGCGCGATTCGAAGATGGTGAAGGTTAAGTTTGGGAATTTGGAGAGCGCGATAGCGAGGACTACGCCGCCTATGCCGCCGCCCACGATGGCTATGTGGATGGATTTGGATTCTGACATGCTGTTCGTTTGTAAAGCAAAAGATGCAGAGAATTTAGATACGTTGAATTGTGATTCTGAAGTACTTCAAGAAGATACGAAGTACATATCTGCTCAGAAGACACGAAGCTCGTCTTATGAGTGGTTACCCTTCTGTCGGGTTGAAGCATTGGGTAGGAGTCATGCGGGTAAAGTTGGCCGTCTTCCCATACAAGGATGAAGTCAATAATGCGGCGTCGGACGTTTTGGGCGAGGTGTGGTGCAGAATGCAATACTTGAACTAGGGTAAGGTGGTAGTGACATGTGTGTGGTGGGCACCTGCGTTTCAAGAAGACATTGAGATAATTGGCATGTGGGCAGTTTAGGAAAAAGTACAGATGGAAAATCATGGGTGTTCACTTTGTCAGTCTGGTAGCTCTTTTGTTATTCGCATCGTCTATCTAATCTGGAGCTTAATATCCATATCGAAAGCTGGGATGATCATCACCCAGATTATCAACCTCCGGATCACTCAACCGATAATCTCTCTTTCCGGCAGTCCTAGCCTTATTCTCCATCATCAAAGCAGCAGTATAAATAATAACCAGAACTGCAGCAGCGACGCTCATACCCAAGATTGTCTTATATCCAGTCTCAAATTTCGGGGCTTGTTTCCCCTGGAAAACAAGCGCACTTGCAATGCCTCCAAAATTACCGAGTCCAACTTCCATCGCGATAGCATACCCGATTTTATAACTCCCACTTATGTTGTTGACGAGCATTGTCCAGAGCATAGGTAAAGAAATGTATCCTCCAACGGCCATGAAGTATAAGGAGCCGTATTTCACTTTTGTGGAGACGTGTTGTTGATTGATTAGTATCGAAGCCCCGATGATAATAAGGACGTAACCGAAAAGAGCAAACGAAGCTCGGTGCTTGAGTTTGTCAGAGGCATAAGCCGCTGCTAGACATCCTGCTGTAGCGGCGACAAAGATGGGAATGACGAGTGCTTGAACGTGGCGTGCGGAGGAGGTTGGCTCGAACTGCTTGATGATTGTTGGGGCAAATATCGCTACGCTATACACGGTGACAGTTGTGCAGCATGCAATTGCTCCGCTGTGAGGTATTAGCTCAAAGCGCAGGATACAAAATGATAGAGACGGCGGTGGTACTTACACAACATAGATCTTCCAGTCGAACAAGATCCTCTTGAGGGATTTCGAATTAAGCGTATCCATCTTACCAACAATACCATGCTGCTTAACTTTGCTCTATCAGCACGAGCTATCCATAACAACGCTTAGTACTCACTTCGATCCGCGAGCACAGCCTTCTCCTCCGCCGTGAGCCATTTTGCGCTTTGAGGCCAATCCGACATAAACGGGAACACAAGCGCAGTAACACCAACAGTCATGCACCCCTCGATGATGAAAATCCATCGCCAAGGGTGATATTCATTGGACGATTTAATTCCCGCAATGGCGAGGGCGAGAAGACCTCCAAATGCTGTACTGACGGCGTTGCCTACCATGAGCATACTCAGTCGCCATTGAAGTTCGTAGCGGGGATAGTATTGTGCTAGGAGATAGACACTTCCTGTGGTTCTGTCAGATATCAATGCATAAACGGAACGATGGTGTTGGAATTACCGGGTATTAATCCGGCTTCGCAAACGCCAATGAAGAAACGCATTGCTTTGAGACCGGTGAAGTTAGTTATGACGCCTTGCCCGATCGTAAAGATAGCTATAGCGAGACATTAGTTGACCAGTTCTGAAAAGGAAGATTAAAGGAATTACTCACCAAGAAGAAAACTCTGGGAAGCCAGCACGATCGAAGGTGATGTTTTCTTCAGCAAGTAGTTACTTGGAACCTCCATCGTAATAAGCCCAATAATCACAATAATCAGCGCAATATTGAAATCATTTCCCTTGGGATTCATATGAAGATCCTTCTCCAACCCAAAGATCTTAGCCGATCCAATGTTAATTCGATCGATCAACGACACAAACCACAGCGCAAAGAGAGGTGGTAAAAGCCGAACATCGAGTTTCCAGATCAGCTTCCGATATTGCATTGGGGTCATAGCCATCACTGGCAAAGGAGAATCCCCATCTGCCGAAGAGACATCACCAGTCCCGACCGAGTCCAAGATCTGTGTTTGTTTTTCGTCATCCATCGCCATTGGATTCAATGCCAGGATCCGGATATGTTTGAAACGGATGCTTTTTGTGAGATGTTGGAAGGAGTTGACGCAGATGGAAGGCTGAGAAGGAATGGGAGTTGGGATCTTGAATACAGTGATTTGGTTTTCTGGGACTTGAGTCGACAAGGTTGCGATATCATATGGAAACTGTCATGGGGTATGAGTCTCCATTATTGGTGACGGGGACGTGTTGCCATGCAACCCTCATATTGTGATAACTCGCGTTCACTCCAGGGAATCGGCATGGTGTAAAGTGCAATAGCGATGCGCCTGCAAGCTGCATTGTAACCTTGATGTTGGTGGCATTTTGACCGGCAAATAAGGTCTGGGTTCAGTGAAGCCTTCTGGCGGCTCGACTTGTGGTTGGAGTGGAAGAAAGTTTAATGGGCTCCGATGACTGGGTTACTTTCCAGACACGCTGTATATTGAAAAAGTCCCGAGACAAAATTCCTAGCGTTTTTATGTGGTAGCAACATGTTACATTAGTATCGAAATGTCGTTGTAAATTTAAGCTCCCCCCTATTCGCTAAATAAGCGAAGAGCATCAACGGCCAGGGCTTGCGGGGGGCCGTTCCGCCGCCTTCCGCTGGAAATCTCAGCCTCTCACAGCGCTTCAACGCCCCGTAGCGGCGGGGACTTTCAGGCTTGCAAATACGCCAAGGAGATAGGCTTTTTCCCATTTTTGATCTTCCACCGCATTGACCTCCCGCGCGCCCTCCAAACGGCTCCGGGTAACGACATCGGTTCGCATTTCGGGACCTCACAGCTGTCTCGGCCCAGTACTTGTCTCTTCATTCGCCTGAGGGCTTGACTTCGGAGCGGTCTTCTCGCAAAAAGGGAGACGCCACCAACATCTACCACAGGCCTCGACTTGCGGGAATTGAATTGCCCTGCTGGCCTTCCTGTTTGGATGATTCAGCTACCGGTACCATGGGTCAAGGACATACGTATTGGATACGGCATCTTAAGCATATTTTTTCTGCTCCGACTTTCATGCACGAAGCGGGCACATGAACTTACGAAGTTACGGATAGGAAAGAGGAGCTCCGGGCTACCATTTGCTAGGGCTGGATGCCGAATCAGTAAGCTGTGCCATTGAAATCGAATGTTCTAATCTTGCTCGGTTTGGTTGAACGTATGAGAGGTTGACCATATGAGATTTCCGTAAGCACGTGCTGGTACCCCTTTTCTTCACACGAAGTCGTGAACGTTGGCAATGACATATCTGCGACTCCTCGAGGGAGTTTTTGTTTTCATGGGAGAAAAGGGTAGAACGAGATCTCAATAAATGAAATCCATGGTCTAGACGAGACCTCATTATATCTCATTTTCTAGAAATCTCCAATTAACTTCAAAGAATAAGCTTTCGGACAGCTCTCACACTATCTTTCAAGCTTCCTTCCAGCTAATATTTCGTGTGACAATTGCCAGCAGAGTTGACAAGGGGTCGACGGCATTAACCCATGGAAAACCCGTTTCGCAATGCTGGAAGCTCGCATTCATAACCATGAACCAACAGCTCTATCCAGACTGCTGGAATTCTCATAGCTTGTCTCCTGGATATGTGCGTGCTTGGGTGTTGGAATGTTGAGGTGAGGCGATGATTTTGAAGTACCGTAAGGTTTTGGTTACACGACAAAGTATTCCATTTCAAGTGTATATGTAAAGGACGATCTCGATGTTCATGATTGTGGACTTAGGAGTATGTCAATGATTTCTCGCAGTCATGTCAAATTCAACTAGCAATCCGTTAGCACATAATCCAGAGTCACAAGGCGACCTTTGGGTGAAAGTTACCATTCCAATTTACGTAGTGACGCTTGGAATCGTTTGTCTACGACTATGGTGGCGACGAAGCATGGCTGGGAAGTTTGCTAAGACAGATATCTTCGTTGTGGTGTCGCTTGTAAGTCAAGTTGTTGATCGAAAAGTCTCGAAGCTAACTCCATCGTAAGCTCTGTGCTCTTGTTCAACAGGTACTCGGATGCATTGGTAGAGACAGCTCATTCCGAGAAGCATTCTAGTTTCAACAGCACTGATTAATATCTAGCAATCCTGAAATGGGGACTCGGTCACCACGCCGCCTACATTGGCCGCTACAAAACCGGAAAAGCAATGATGGTATGACCCCTTTCCAGTGCGATATCAGTTACCTAACCATTCCAGTATTTCTACATCTACCAGATCTTCTACAAAATCCTCGTCGGAACCACAAAATTATCCTTCATCGCTCTCTATCTCGATCTTTTCCCCACACGCGCCTTCCGCATAACCTGCCACGTCGTTCAAGGCACCATCTACTGCGCCATAGTAGCGTTCGTCTTCGGTACGATGTTTCAATGTACACCAATCCCGTATTTTTGGAACAGAAACATCAAAGGCGGGAAGTGCATTGATACAGCGGCTTTTTGGTACGGACATGCGGCATGGAATACTATCATGGATGTTATTGTGCTTTTGTTGCCTGTGCCGGTCATTAGGTCTTTGCGTATTGGAAGGACTCAAAAGATTGCCGTGTTGGGTGTCTTTGGATTGGGAGCATTGTTTGTTTCCCGCAATTTGAACCTTCATTTCAATTGCTAACAGGTATACAGTGTGATCGTAGCATCAGTAATGCGCATGATAGCCCTAAACCCAGCTTCGAAAGTAACCCAAGCAGACATGACATACGTCATCTCTACCAGCAACGCTCTCCTGTGGACACAAGTAGAGTCATGCGTTGCTATTATTTGTGTCTGTCTCCCTACGCTCAAGGGACTGATTGCAAAGGTTATCCCAAATCTCTTCTCAACCAAAGGTCGCTCCACAAAAGAAAGTTACCATCTCAAGGAGATTGAAAACAGTTGGAGAGCCAAAGTGGGCAAGAGCGTAAGAATGAACGATAGTGCGAGTCAGGAGAGTATTTTTGGGATTAAGAAAACTGTTATGGTTGAGGTGGATACAGAGGAGGGACACACCATTGATTCTCGAGAGATCTTTGGGGATGCAAATCGTGTTTGAATATGAATTATTACAGAGTGTGTATTACTCAGACTAGTCATTCGACCGTTTCGTTTAGACAATTAAGATTGCAAAATAGGATGGGGAAGTGTGCTATATAGGGTTGTAAATACCAGTGAGCAAAATGTAACCGTAGAACTTGGATTCACCCAATGATTCCCTGGATTATATTACAGAGATATTTCAATAAGCCACTTCATTTAAGCCGATCTATACTTGGAAACAAGTTTTAAGAAAGCTGTGCATCTATGATTTATTTCCTCTTACTGCTAAGGATTTAAACGTCAATGTTTCCGACTACAAGAGGTCTCATTGTACAACAGTCCTTCTTGAAGCCTTTATTTGACCGTCAAATTCTTGTCATCCAATGTTTCTTCACCCATTACGCAGGTAACCTTGTTTCAAGAAAGTGTTAATCAACGAAGGGTGGTTCCAATGCAAATAATGTGTAACTTATATACCAGCCAGCAGGACGGCACTAGACTTGAACCCAATTGCAACATCACGTCAGTGATTGACTCTTTGATCTAGTTCATGAGTTCAAAATTTGGAGATTGCGAATAAACGTTGAGCACGTAGGTATAAGTTATGTGGGATCGCGTCCACAGCTCCTTCAACCCATGAACGCTGAGATATTTGATAGAACCATTTGATGCAGAACACAGGCTGAATTAGTTTTGAAGTAATTATTCCTATTGTCTTACGTCCAAGGTATGAGTAATTAGACGTTAAAAGAAAGCCCAAATTTAGCTTTTTGGATAACACGAATGAGGTTACTCCTCTGCACACAGATACTGAAGGAACAAGATTCGTTTCCCAAACTTCAAGTTTCGGCAGGTATTGTAAGCACTAACCAAGTTTAGGTAATCCTTCAATCGAGACTTTCCAACAAAAGAGGACATTATATGAGTGGTTGACTCGCAATATCTCATTCGATGGACTGCAACTAGCATAAGTAGATTGAAAGAAACTTAGTCCTACCTCGCCCAGTCCCATGGCTAAGACCAAGATACAGCCAACCAGAAGGGATAATCTCCGGGTAGAAGCTAAAAGATTCTTTTTTTCCATCCAAAAAAGAGGACCGCAAAAGTCCAAAAGCAGTTCCCGTTACAATGCTTTCATTGTACCAGCTACTCTGATTTGATCCCGAGTTATCGTGGAAGAAACTTATCACTGCATGCCTGACGAGTGGTAGCATAGCTGGTGATAACGTTCCACCATGGTATCCAGAGACGACGCAGTATTCTTTGTATATTTTGTCTATTGGGTTCATATAGATGTATACCACTCCCAAGTGCCTTCGGTTCTATGGAGAAAGACTGGAACTCTTGTTCAAGAGCCACAATGATACATGTGGATTGTCATCGCGCGTAGTCTCTGTGGTTCTGTGGTCGTGTATTGGCCCGCTTTTTGTGTCGTCGATGTAATATTTACTACGACGGTGAAAGTACAGGTACGAGGAGAGCTCCTTACAAGGTAACAACATCGTCGTGTTTCGTGACGTCCGAACCACCAACAACCCCAAGACCTCTCATAGCTACATCCTGATAGCCTGCTTTATTCCTTCTTGAAGCTTCATCTGCTGCATTTTGAAAGCCATAAAGACTGACTTCTCCCTTGATGTATGTTAGGCCAAATCTTATTTAGAGCATTGAAGTCATACCAGATTGTTGCTTTTTACATCGTCAAATCAGGAATTTACAAGTTTTTTCCCAGCTCATCGTTGTTTTATGGATTCTCGGAGTTGTCGTCATTTGCTACGATTAAAAACTTGATGTGAGGGGAACCGAGCTCAAAGGGACGATCTTGTGATCCTACTAGTTCAGCCATTATTCGGTCTCAACGATGTGAGATAGCTGGTGTGTTGCCGGTTTTGTGTTCAATTGAAAAGATTGCTGATTGTCCTGCTAGAAAGGGGAAGAAAGGAATATAGATAGGTAAAACCTCTCATTCTGGAGTCTACTGTAATTAAAACGTCACAAAATCACCTTACTGGTCATATGTTTTGAACATTCATGATAACCATAGCACTCCTATAATAGATTAAGTAATCATAAAGATCTACGTTAAGACCCTCAAAAGATTTGATTGGCTTCTTGGATATTGAACAGCTCACCTTCAAGACCACAACATAGCATAAGATTAGTCTGACCATCAGCCAGAGCGCAGTCCATATCTCAAAACCACACATGATGAAAACAAGCCCGACGTATAGCTTTAAGGTGTTACAACAGCTCTCGGAGAGAAGGTAGCGTTAAAAATAACCCCACGACCACTTGATTTGAATGGAGTCATATGAAATCGCTCTAAATTCCAGTGGAAGTTATAGTCATGGGAATGATCCGATCTCGCAGTGGATGGCAACACCTCAGCGGAACTATCACTGCAAATAAGCTATGGACGGAAATACGATTAGCTCCTTAAGCGTCGATATCGGGATTCTGGGGAAGCATACTCATTTATGCAGTTGCATAAGATTATAATCCCGCCCGTCCATCACTCGAAGTACTTAACTTGAAAATCCTACTAGTAATGATTCTTGGGAACGTTCAGTTAGCGATCATAGATTTTAGCAAACCCGCAAAATTTGGTGTAATATTGAACTGTGAGTTCGACTAGTACCTATATGAACGGGTTTCGAGCTTATTTTAGGAAAGGTTTGAAAAAGGAGGGCGCACTCGCTACAGCTAAGCTACAAATCATAGATCTAAGTAATGGTTTATCTAATCGACCAATTCGGCCTTCATGGTTCACAACTTCCACGACTTGCTGATAGTACTTAGCTCCCTAGCATATCAGACAACACCCGAAAAATTACCAACCACAAAATGTACCGTCAATTCACCAGAGAGATTATTATACGAATTGACATCGGAAATTTTCAATTCTGGAGGACCTAAATCAGATCTCTGGGCATTGGCTGTCACCGTATGTTTTCCCCGCAAGTTTCTACCATGTTTTCGTCTGACTTTATATTAGATCTTCGGAATTCTTCCAGAGGCGAATCCAATTTTTCACAAGCTTTCTCAAAATCCGAAGATTTGTCTTCAGAATATCGTGACCAAGCTCGGAACCAATTTACCTAGGGATTGGGCTGAAGCTTTGGCGGCGAATGGCATTCAAATCACCATGTCCAAGTACAACGGAGATGTGAGAATGTCGATATATCACTTCTCGGAAGTGGACTGCGGAAAGAGTATCTGAGTTTGTTGAAGAAAGTCCTTGTATTAAATCCTCTGCAAAGACTGAGCTGCGACGAGGTAGTTCTGCGTCGTTCACAGCTTTGCCTAGCTGAAAAAGAAACCAAGTGGTTTGAAAGAAGAGAGATTTATCAGATGAGAAGACCTAATAGTCCTAAATTTGGAGTGTCCGTCAAGATGAAGAAAACCAATGGTCACCTATTGTAGGTTACTCTGAATCGTTGTCCATGTGCGCAATTTTTGCGTCAAAGATACTAGAATGCGATGTACACGAACACAAAAGATGAATACAAAAATAAGGAGAAGACATTTCATCCTCAGTCTTGTTCGATGTTTTTGCTCATCCTGGAGATCACCAGAGCAAGAAGTCTGACATCAATGAAGCTTCATGTCGCAAAAAGTACCGAGTCAAACAAAAAGAACTCATAAATAAGCAACCCCCTAAACTTTTCGATTCTTGTAAATCCAGGAAACCACTCTTGGAGCCTGAAATTAAATGTGAACAAATACCGTCATCGCGGCGCAGCAATACAACCTACGCACAGTTACCAATACCCCAGACTACCGCATCCGAAGAAGATCGACAACGACGGACCGAGATCGAGAAAACTATAAGGCAGATTTTAATGGCAGCGAGATTAAAGCTGTGTCGAATTTGGCTTTCCGACTTGAAGTTTTAATTTGTATATATAAAGTCCACGAGAACAAACTTTCGTTTGAAAAATCAAACGAAATAAAACTCGATCCATCGAAAAGAGTCCTTTCAAAAGAACTGCGATATGGCAACTCAAGCTCCCGCGCCAGTGGGCTACATCCCACCAGCGAAACCCTCTGTATGTTCCCGCCTAGGAAATCTCAACACTCGTTTCTGATCTGAAATCTAGGTTTTAAAGTCAGATGTGCCATCAAAACCACCGCAATCACAAGAGCAGGTTTGTGACACAACCTCGATATCTAACTTTAAGGGAATAATCTGTGGCTGACTTATTTTTAGGGACACGCTCCGCCGAAAGAAAAGAAGAAGGGTGGATGCGTGCAATGGTTGTTGTGTTGTACGACGTGTGGTGCTGCTTGATAGGGTGGAGAGGAGGAGTTACGAGATAGCATCGGGAGGCGAAAAGAGAGTTTGGGATTTGTTTACACATACTGTGATCTATTAGTTGGTCTTCGTGGGATAATACTGTCAAGGAACTCAGAGGATTGGATTCTAGAGTTAATAATCACAGAAGAATGTTAATTACAGAGCTCAGAAGTAAGTTCTCCTGCTTATACAACCTTATAGTTATTGAATTACATAACTTAGATCTCTCATTTACTGTTATCGCCTCAAAACTTACATTTTCAGAAGCAGATATACTGGAGTTAGAAAAGTAAGCTTAAAATACTTTACTTTATATCGATTTACTTTCTTAATCAATTATAATGGGTTCAATATTTAATTGCAGTGATTCAGTTAATTTCAAAAGTCTGCTTTAACTCAAATCAACTTTAATCAAGGAATATTCTAGCGACTGATTAAACCAAACAAATTTACCAATCATCATCATAAACCTTGAGAACCCCTCCCATCAAAACATCCAACTCAGGACACTCCTCAACATCCTCACAAAACCTCCCACCTAGACTCTCAATAACCTCACACCGTTCACCCATCGTCAAAGCCTTACTCAGCCCTCTACTTTTCGGGAACAACGCATCCGACAACAACTTCGTATGCGTCGTATCAAGCCACCAGACACCGCCGCTCTCCGGATACCCTACCTTAACACTCACCTTCCTCGTCGGCTCCACGCAATCGGTAATCGCGTAACACCAGGGCCGACCCTCTGGCCAGCGCGGCGGCAGTTCCCAGAAACTTGCGCCAAACATGCGCAGACGCTTGCAAAATGCA
Organism: Glarea lozoyensis ATCC 20868; assembly: GCF_000409485.1. Lineage (NCBI taxonomy): Eukaryota > Fungi > Ascomycota > Leotiomycetes > Helotiales > Helotiaceae > Glarea > Glarea lozoyensis. Next base: position 89,893 of record NW_007360995.1, read on the forward strand.
TCTTCGTCCACCAGGTCAAGCGTGCGATTTGTATCCGCAAAGCGATTAAGACCAAGCGCCGACATCTCCACAGGCGAGAGACGTAAGATCCAGACCCCATCATCTTGCCAACAAGCGGCTCTGCCGTAGTCGAGGCTGTAGCGCTTGAGGGGCTCGAAGGCCGGGATGGGATCGTTCTCCCATTCGGAGGCGTCATCGGAGGCGTCATAATGTATAGGTGCGCTGTGGGGTTGTGGGTAGAAGGGGAGACGGTCTTTGTAGAGGTAGAAGATGAGGGCGAGGAGGAGGAGGGTGAGGGTTCTGCGGAGGGCTTTGGAGGTGCGTGAGCGGCGAGGTGAGGTGGTTGTGGTGAATGGTGCGGGGAGATGGGTGCTGGTGGATTTGTTGTCGAGGAAGGAAGACATTGTTGTGTGATGAAATGGGATGAGATCGAGCTCGAAGTGAGTTTTTGTGACGGAGAATTATGAGGAAGAATCATATATGAAGTTCGAGATCTGAATACGTGGCTTACTTCGGTGAGCATTTGTGTAGTGTGGAAAGAGAAAGTTGGGTACGAACTACCACCAATGACAACTACTTAGCATGTTTGAGACTGTACCCTAAATACTATGTTACTACTGTAGCCTGTCCGTTTGTTGGTACTTGTAGGCATGCCGCAAATTCTGTACCAATCGAAGCGCGCGGTAAAGGCCAGACAAAATTACTCTAGGCACCGTTGTTGGTGTTGGTTTTCATGGAACATGTATCGTCAAGGAGCTAGGTCAAAACATTTTGACCAACAAACTATGATCATACTCAGCCCCCTTGCGACCACTTTTACAACAGCACCAAACGCAAATCTCAAACTTTCTGTCCCCTCTTATAAACCGTATCAAAAGTAACATCCTCCCCAACCGACATACTATACGCCAGCTTCGCGCACTCATCCGCCTTCTCCACAAGCTGCGGCGCAAAAACCGCATATGCGTCACGAAGAAAGACGAAAGCCTGGTCAACATTATCCTGGAAGTGGCCCCATTTCTCGATGTGAAAAGGCTTCCCAGCGGTAGCTGGCAGTTGTGCACCATGAATAACAAAACCAAGACACTCCAACCCTTTCAGAGCCATTGCGACGGACTCCTTTGGCATTTGAGCTTGACCCCAGAATCGCGCCAGCTGGATGTAGATGTTGAAGATGTGGATTCTTGGAGCTGCTGTGGCAGATTTCGTGAACGTCGACTCGTAGACTTTAAGTTGTCGCTCGAGACGTTGAAGATCGATGGCTTTGACGTTGGCGACGATACGTTTGAGGTTCATTGACGAATCTTTCCGCTTCTTGAGAAGACTTTTGGGTGCAGTCCGGGACTCTTCACAGATGCCGCATTTACATTCAAAGCCCCAAGTGCGCAGCTCCTTTTTCATCTCGGTGAAATCACCCGTGGGAGTTCGGTAGCAGAAATGAATTTCCGTATCGGCCGGGATGTTGCAAGTCGCGCGGACGATTTGAAAGTCCCCGATGAAACTGCGATGGCAGTTGCTCATGCAGGAGTGATTGATTTTGGATGCCTTGAGCCAGATGCCGGTCGAATGGTTCACTATGTCCTGCTCAGCCTTTCCAGTCTCAAGTAGCGGCTTCAAGGAATTGTATGTCGAAAGGGTAGGACAGCCGAAGACATTATGGCTGACGATGCGCTCAATCAAGAATCTGTTTACAAAGTGGGATTTTAGAAGATATTGCAAAAGATGACTGGAGGACTTACGTGTCAACAACAGGCTTGTCATCACAAACAGTGGCATCTGCGGGCTGGTAAGAACCATGATAGAGCTCCTGAAACTTCGGGACAAGCGATGGGTTCTTGTAGAGCTTTTGGACGATGGTTGTGATAAGGTCGCTTTGCGTGCCCATGGTCATTTGGTTAGTGTGAATATTGATAAGAATGCTCGTCTTAGAGGCACCATTGTCATTTTCCTCTGGGGGAGCAGCATAGCAATGTGCGAAAGCTTTCTCAAACAGAAGCAACTCGCCGGCTTTGACTTCTCTGATAGTAAATAGTCCTTGGCCACGACCCGGAGACTCTTTGACGACAATTGGCCCTGTGAAAGTTGCATGATCTAGATGGGGTGGCCGAAGTTTCGATATTTTCTTGTAGATACGCTTGAAATCAATCTTAGCTGTTGTCTCCTCGGCGATTCTTAGCGTGCTTCGTGCCAATTCGGGAGTTCCACCCTGGTGACCTGGAAATTGGTCACAAAGAGCCTGCATAGCAGCTTTCGAAGAAGAGTAATCTTCAAGTTGATAATAGGCTTGTCCCATCCGGTACAGGGCTTTTTCCTTGGTTCGTGCTAGAAGATCTAGTCCTTTTGTATCCTTCAGTGCTGCGTCGAAATCACCATTTCTTAAATGTGCAAGCGCACGATTCAGTCGAATGATCTGTTTCTCCTCATCATCGGTGCTCAGTTCCAAAGCTGTGCTGTAGCTGGCAGAAAGGTATGTAAGTTTTGACAACCACATTGAAATAAGAGGGTGGAGAGCTTACCTTTCTATAGCCGACCAGTACTCTTCCCTCCCAACCTCATCATTGCCTTGCAGCTTCCAATCATCTGCACTTTTGTAAGATTTTGGTCCTTTCCAGAACTTAGGCATAAGTTCTCGATATGTGCCATGACGCGTAATGCGGATAAGGTCGCTCACGTGGTCGACACGAAGACCATAATTGCCATCAGACATAATTTTGAAAAAAGGATCTTTTAGAAGAAACACATCTCCTCTCGTGACCACACTGGCTGTTGGGCGAATGTTCTCATTTGGCTGCTGGTACAACTGCAAGGTTGATCCATCTCCTTTCTCATCCTCGACTATAACCATGATTGCTGTCATACGAGTTGGGATGGTCAAGACTCTGACGAGAAGATATCTTCCACGATGGTGAACACCTAGTTGTAACTCTCGAATGTAAATAGGTTGAAGCTGAGCCAGAAACGTAGTCGAGGGCAAATAAGGAGGAGGAACGAAGGAACTATGTAGTGAGTGCCTCATATCCATCGTGGACATGCTAGAAGCTAGATGACTTAACATAGTAGCAGTGATAAGATGCTGGGTTGATTTCCGATCTGTTGGTATTTCTCCATCGCGCTTTTTAGCATTCTCTAAAGTTTGTTTCTGTCTTTGGAGATGTGGAAAGAACTGTTGATCAGTCGACACGTCGTGGACGTCCATCTTTGCTACACAGGACTCGAGCGAACTCGAGCGTGTATAATGTTATGTAGGTGATGAAAAGTGATTGGGAATCTGAAGTTGGACGAAGAATGAAAAGTTCGAGACGCGAAGCTGGGGTAGTACTAGATCGAGCCAATAAAGGTGGAAGCAAACAGACTTAGCAAACGAAATCTGCAGCTATCCTACTGCTGCACTGGAATATATCGACCAGCCACTTAGAAAGCTTCGTCGCAGCGAAAGAAATTCGATCGAACGGGAAAATGGAAATGAAATATCAAAACTGAAGAAGAAACAGAGAAATGATGGCTAAGCAGACCTTAGAACCTCTTAGCAGAATACTCGCATTGTTTGCTCCCATCCTTGTGAGTCGCGTCTTGGAATAACTGCTCAACATCTTGAGGGTCCAGCAAACAGAACACACAGAAAGCGATAAGATCTAAAGTACGATTCCGCATTTGATCAAGTAGCTGCCCATTTCACATTCGATGGATTTGTTGATACCTAGGTACTTTAGTGTGCTTGCGGCAACAGCATAATGACGCAAAAAGGATCTCAGACGATGAGGTGGATGAGGTGGATGAATCAACGCAACGTGACAATCAAAGTTAGCATGGATGGTCGAGCGACTCCAGGATTTGGTACTGAGCACCTGTAGGTCAATCAATCGAAATAGAGATAACGGAAATCACGACGACAAATGTGGTCAAATTTGGTTCATTCAAATCCAAAAGATATCGCGATTTGATGCCTGGCGCACAAGGCCAAAAGCAGGCATCAGCAACATTTCATCATAGACAAAACACCATCACCATCATCACCTTTAAACCTCAATTGAGCAACCCACCACCCGAATACCCATTTTCCAATTCCTTGTCACCTCATAAATTACAGTTCTGATTCTCGTCATGGGCGCATCAACCTCCAAAGCAGCATCCGCCGCCAAAAACGCCGCTCCAAACGTAACCTCCTCCATAGAAAGAACTGCCGCTCGAAAATACCCAACACGATCACCACCACGGAGTACAAACACGCAGCCTTCGCAGACGGAGCACGTAGGGCCAACTGTACATCCTGATTCTGGGGCTACGGGGGTGAGAGATGCTTGTAAGTTCAGATTTCACATTGAACCGCCTAGCGGAAATAATGAGAGCACAAACTAACATCAAACAGCAATCCACAACGACGCATCCGACCCCCAACTCTCCCCAGCCTACGCAGCTCGTCTCGCCCGCCTCGGCCCCGTCCAACCCAACCCCACACAATCCAACTCATCAACCTTCAATTCCTCCCCGCATTCCCACCCTGAAACCTCCACCACAACTTCCTCTAGCTTCCAACCCTCCGCCTCCACACCCAGCCAATCCATCTTCCCCTCCCCCGCCCAGAACCCGGCTATCAGTCTGCTCACCGCGCGATACCGGCTTGCTGAGGAAGCGGAGACGGAGTTTGAGGGATTGGGCAGGAAGGGGAGTAAGGGGCGGAGTTTTCTGGATGTGAGTACGTTGAGGCAGGTGCTTATTTTGAGGGCGAAGGGGATGCGGGAGGGAGATATTGAGAGGGCGCTTGAACTCAAAAGGGGGACGTGGGGAGGTTGGGGGGGAGGGGGTTGTGGCGGTTGTGGATGAGTAGATGGGTGGTGGGGAGAGTGTGGGAGGGTGTGTTGTATCGATGGAATGGGAGGGTGTATATTATGTGTAAAAATCGGCATTGGGTGGCGTTTAAAGGGCTTGGTGTAGATTTGGGGTTATATATGGCATGGATATGTGGAATTGAGTTTTACAAGCCGACAATGAACAGAATCAAGATGGAACACTCAATATGGGTAACATTCCCAGGATCATATCAAAAGTCGACAAGGAACGGTCATTCGCAAAGCCAGCATTTGAGAGAAGGTTGAACTATGTGGCAAAGATCTCAGCATTACCATGAGCCCAGCTGTTTCTTGATAGATTAATCTTTCATCATTTCAGTCTCTCAAGCTACACCCATTCCCCACCCTCGCACCACACCACACCACACATCCTCCCTCTTCACTCTACCAAGCACAATGGCCCCCATCAATCCTCAAATCACTCCCCGTCATAAAACTACTCGCATCACTCACCAAAAACACCGCCGCACCCCGATACTCCTCCGGCAAACTCAATCTGCCCAACATATTCTGCTTCGGCCACTCTTCTTTCCTTTCGGGGTACTGCACAAACAGATCTTCCACCATCTTCGTCACGATATAGCCAGGCGAGATAGTATTCACGCGGATCCCATGCTCGCCCCATTCGCTAGCGAGGTTGCGGCCGAGTTGCAGGACCGCGGCTTTCGAGGCGTTGTACGCGGGACAGATGAGGCCCTGAAATTTCATTCCTCAGTTCGAATTCAAAAGGGAGGGGAAAGGACATGGCTTACCCGATTCGCAACCGTCCCGCTCATACTCGCTATCATCACAATACTCCCCCTGCTCCCCAACCTAACCATCTGCTTCGCCACCGCTTGCGCAGTCATAAAACACCCCGTGACATTGACGCTCATCATCGTGTTGCAGTCCTCGGCGCTGTACTCCAGCGCAGGCGTCTCCTGCTGGATGCCCGCCGCGGCGATGAGACCGTCTAGGCGTCCGTGCTTGGTGGCGATGCCCTCGATGATGGTGTTGAGCGCCGGGACGTCCCGCACATCGATTTGGTGGTAGGTGAGGGAGGTGCCTAGGTCGGAGGTGGCGCGCGTCTGGATGCGGGTGAAGTCTGGGGAGGGCGTGGGGAGACGGTCGAGTGCGTGGACTGGGTGTGTTAGATTTTGTATATGTTTTTGCTTAGATTTGAGAGTGAGAGGGGATTTACCTGTTGCACCCGCTTCGAGCAATGCTTCTGCTTGGACCAGTCCTAATCCACGTGCTGCTCCGCTGACCAGAACGACTTTATCTTTTAAACTGAATTCTGGTAATCGTTTTGAGTTTCCGATGTTTATTGAGCCTTTTGAGGAGTCTTCTGCTTTTGGCTGTGTTGCTGATAACGCGAGGGGTCTGCATGCTGAGAAGCTCCGTGTGAAGGTAGGCGTGGATTTTGCGAACGTGGATGTTGGTTTTGCGGTGACGAGAAGCCGTCGGAGAGGGAGGCGGCGGATGGGATTCATGGTGATGGTTGGAATTGGACGGCGGAGTTGAGTGAAGATGTGAGAAGAGGTAGAAATGAAGTGGTTAAGAACGATCTCCAGGAACAAAATCAAGCGCTCGGATTTCCTATTCCAACATCAGCTCAACGGCGCAGTAGCTCGACGGAAAGGGACGCGCTTGTACCGGTGGATATGTCACCGAAGACGCGGGTGCTCTTAGCTGGGATGTAGCTTTGAATATTGACGCAGATAGGAAGATGAAAGTAAACAAAGGAATTAATGATTTGCCTTCTCTCTGAAATCAATACAGTCCCAAATCAATGTACCTTCCCTCTCTTAAATACGCATCCCCTTCCTCAAAACATAGATCCAATTGATGTAACACATATTCCCAGCCCCGTACAACCCCATAGCGGGGTCGAAATGTGGGGTAAACCCGTCAGACGTGAAACGGATTCCCCATTTACACGTGTAATTAATTGTTTTTGGTTATGACATGATGGTCTGAATTGGAGATGGTAGCTTCAATACGTGTATTCATAACTTGTTTATTATCGGAGAGATGTTGCTGCTGTGGTGATGGTCGAGAGGTATATTGAGGTCCGTAGTGGCTTGCGCAGGGGAAGCTCCCCTGGTCGGTTCCCCGCATTTGTTGCGGATGGCTGGATTGGGGAAGCCGGTGCACGTGTTAGAGCTTACTCCGTGCTTGTACTCTCAGACGGATATCTGCAAAAGCCTCACAGTCGATGGATGGAAACTTCGGGATTCTTATAATTTATAGAGAATACTATTCCGGTAGGATATCTTTAAAGCGTTTAAATAGTTTTCTTATAGATAAAATACTAGATATTATATTTCTATTATGTTTTATAGGGCCTATTAATTGTAAACAATTATAATGGATTGCTAGCGTATACTATTTTATAAGCGCTTAATACTCTTTTAGCAATTAAAGTAATGAACTAACATAGTTATTTTAAGTACTATTGCCTTTTGATTAATTTGTACATTGGTAGCTTTGGTCACGACTGAAACTCCACTGTCACATGAGAGTGGTTATGCTTACACGTGATATCCGTTCACGGCTTAGCCCCGACTGCTCTATCTTGTACACTAAAATGATCTTGATGCTTACTACTTTCAACCATTCCATAGGTATGTTTGTGACCACCACTACACACCCTTGAAGTTTCCTCCATTAATAGCCTAGGCTAGATAGAGATTGTTATCACCGTTCTCGCCAAACCTCAACGCAATCAACTCAAATTTCAATTACACTTCTCTGGCATCCCTTGAAGACGGTATCAACAGTGCGGAACGATTGGAGGAGGCTTCAAGCTCTTACAATGGCCCTCTTTTCACGTATGCGCACCGGGTTTCTTTCATGGTCGCAAGACACCCCTTTACCACTCAACGAGCCTGATGCAACACCATATTTCCAGGCCTGGCATGAATTCGACTCCAACACGAAACGATGGAACCAAGCAGATGGCACACGCACGTCCGATAGCCCTCGGAACGCCCAAAAAATAGCTGACGAAGACTAAAAACTCATGATAGTGACGTGGAATATCGATGCCACTTCAACGTTACCAGAATCCCGGATATCTGCCATCATATCACACATCCTCGGACTGGGCCCCAAGGTAGACGTAATCCTCCTTCAGGAAGTCTCTCGAGCGGCTTTAGCCTTCTTACTGAGTGATTCACGAATTCAAGACGGCTGGTTTTCCAGTGAGGCAGGCGACACTAGCTGGGAAGGACAGTCTTTCGCAAGCTTAACGCTGATGTCAAGATCACGATTTGCATACACGAAAGACAAGTCCATCTCATCAATGGGAAGGCTAGTCCTTGGTCCGGTTTGGCGGGTCAAATATCCAAGCCGGTTTGGAAGAGATGCACTCTGTTGCGACATATTCATCAATTCATCTCGTATACGCCTTGTCAATGTACATCTCGACTCCCTCCCAATTCAACCATCTCAACGTCCTCGGCAAATAGCAATCGTCGCATCTCTACTTCGCAGTGCGGGTTGTGGTCTGGTTGCAGGTGACTTCAACCCTGTACTCCCTGGAGACGAAAGGTTAACCCAAGAAAACCATCTTGTGGATGTTTGGGATGAACTAAGGCCCGAAGAGTCTGGGTTTACCTGGGGTGTTGATGGCACGGAGCCGTTTCCACCTAACCGGATGGACAAAATTGCTACGCTCGGTTTGAAGGCGCAAAGTATTGACGTGATGCATCCGGGTTTTGTTTCGAAAACAAAAGGAATAGGGGAAACCAAGGGAGAAGAATCTGTTGCAACGAGGAAGCGGGACCAAGAAAGCGAAGATGTTGTGCCATGGAGCGATCACTCCGGGTTAAAATCAAGCTTTAGAATTCTGGGAAATTAGACTTCTAGTCTTCAACCACAAGTATTTCTCGTGTAAAGATTGCGGGTGGGAAGAGTCTCGGAAATACGTCTTTATCTATTACTTCGATGGATATCTTGCTATACGTTAAAGTGCGGGGAAGTCCAAGTGATATGGAGAACCACCTGCGCATTTGCGGCAGATTGACTAAATATGTATATCAGATAGCCTAGGTAAGTAGAGCAACCCCAAAAACATGGTCGGTCAATTTGTATTAATTCTCTCTCATAGCTACACAAAGCAGACTCTACTAAGCCTCGTGCCACTGTACATTTAAACAAGCAAAAGAGGTTACGGTAGCTGCTCCTGCCTGTAAGATTCCTTTAACCCGTCTAATTCTGCGTAATCCGCGTCTCCTTTCATGCTCAACAATACCCACTCCAAAAAGTCTGCGTACCGAGGACTTAAATCCAGACTTAGATCGCCTGGGTCTCGCGAATTTATAAGTTCGGAAAGTTGAGCCATGTGTTGTCCCCATACTGGCGAGTGAAACTCGGCGTGAGATAAGAGGATGTGCATTTCTGACTTTACAAGCTTTGAAAAGGTCGGGATTAGGCAGCTACCATTTCTTTGTGTAGTGCCTTGAGCAGTATCAAGAGAAGAAAGGGTGGATAGTGAAACATATGCGTTCGTAGACGCCATCGTCTTACTTGGCAAAGTTTGCTTGTCGGATTTGACGGATGGAACCGGTGGCAGACCAACCGACTCGGCAGAGTAAAGAACGACGAATGGAAGAAGCATATCATCGAGCGCATCTTCTGTTGGAGGAAGTTGATAAATAGGAGTACTGAGTCGAGTGCGACACCGATCGAAATACTGGTATGATTTGGCGAGCTGTCGCCACTGATTGAAGTCGGTTGGCCGCTCTGTAATGCTGTTCACAGGCACCATAGGAAGAGCGCCCTGAGCTGTGAGGAGATCAAATGCACGACTCTGGTCCTCTTCATTCACAACAAGCTCGATGTCCTAGAGGCACTTGTTAGTGGTCAATTTGGCTTTTGCTAGATCAGGGCGTTTAGACGAACCAGGGGACAAAGACCTCCATTGTGGTGAGTCGCTGCATTAACGCCGTACATTGCTGAGGGAATCCCGTACTCGGCAAGTGTGCTGATGACGACTGCAACATCTTTCGTGCCCGCGTCGCGAACGAGAGCAATTTGCTTTTGCTGAGCAGCCATGGATCATGGAGGCTGAACGTCTAGCTTCTTTGGGATATATCGAAATTCACAAGCTCGTGACTTGCTACTGATGAAAAGGCGTACATACAATAGAATAGCGGTGTCTATTATTGTGTATGAAGAGCAAACAGCTGCTCGGCGTTGAGAATGTTGGCAGGGTGTAGTGTACGTTGGATGTTAGATGGGATGGTTGATCTCAGCAGGTAACATGAATTTTGGAGGCGTCCGCGTCCAGGCTGCAATAGGTGAATGTGCATTTATCAGTTCAAGGTGTGCCAATAACAGCCAACATCAAGAGCAGGCTGTACAGCTACTTCGCAGTGAGGGCACAATGACAATAGCAAGTTTGTTCCAGTATGGCTCAATCATCTCTCTCGGGTAAGCAGCTTATTTCAACTTGGCCGTAAACAAAACTCACTATATTAGCGAGTACCACCGCAGCTTTTAACCTGTTGCTGGCGCATATCACAGCGATTAGCAGATCTAATGGCACCAAGCGTAAGTAATCATCGGACAAAACCAACTTCATGTTATGTAACTTACACATTCATACAGCGATTGTTCCATCCCCGCCTCAACGAGACCTTTACAGCTGTGCTATATATCTCCATAACGAATTGAGCAAGCGAAACGTACCCTACTACTTCTGCGGTGGATTCGCTTGTATCAATGTGGGGATGACCGCTCGTACCACATCCGACATTGACATCGCAGTTCCAAACGGTCCCGATGGATTTGGCGTACTCCTCAATATCCTATCACGCGCCCCTTTCATCCAGGACAAAACGGGGGTGCTGCCTAGAGGCTCCTACTACTTCTTTGTGCAATCAAGCGGCACCTTTGTCGAGATAGATGGCATCATGGCTGGCTTCATGGGGTTTCCTACCTTCGACCCAGCGAAGATTGTCCAAACAAGCCAGCAGCAGCTGCAGCTTAAATTTCTCGAGCCATCGGAACTACTAAGACTGAAGTTTAGCACTTGGGCAAATGAGACTCGACGCAAAGGGCCGAAGCGACAAGGAGACATTTCGGATATCCTGTCGATCCGTCACTTGCTAGTCAGTTCAGGAAAGAGCATGGATCTGAAAGGTCTCCAAGGTGAATTTGCTAGGGGGCTCAGGGGTTGGGTGCAGGAATTTAATGACCTGGGGTTTAGCAGAGGTTAGATAAAAATTACCGTAGTTGATAGGTTTCAATTCAATAAGGTCAGCTCGTGGTACTGGCCGCGAGTTGCAGTAGATATACAATATCTAGGCTTTCAAAGAGTATAGTCAACAAGTATGACCAATAGCAGATCTTGTTGACGCAGAGATACATAACCTGTCTTGCCTAAAGCTAGCTATGGATGCAGTTCATAAGGATGCACCTCCGCAGGGGTTGCGAACCGTGATAGGATGCGTGAGGGGCTGCTACAAGATTACGGTTACAGGTGGGGCGCTTGAAGTTTAACGACTTGAGTAGGGCAGTCGATAGAGGGGGCGATTTAACATCGTCTTTGGATTACGTGTAGAGGAATTTGACTTTCCTCATTAGTAACACAAAAATACTGCGCTCAGATGTACGAGTAGCGGTAATTTCTTCACATAATCTCCTGAATGATATGTTTGGATCCCCCCCCAGCGGAACTCGAGTTCACTAGTATATAACACGTCCGGGTAATTGCTTCGCCATGTTCATACAGATACCACGCACCTGATGTATACAGCCTTGACACAGCAGCAAAAGAATACTAGGGTATTAAATTTGGAGGGTTCGGCATTCGTCGTACTCGTTTTACCAGAAAATGCGAAATTTGGGCTCGAGACTTGATACCCGGAGAGGGTGTCATGGTTAGGGGATTGCGTATATGTATGAGTTATTCACACTCCGACATCAAATGAAGACCACAATACTCAATACCGATCGCAATTATGCTCAAACCACTCACTCTCCTAGCTCTACTAGCCACCACCCACGCCCACGTACCCACCTCCTCCTCTCCTTTACCAGCAACTGACGCTCCCAGTACACATTCCACTCCCTCACCTACAACGGTACAAAATCCGCTCCCTGGCAATACGTCCGCAACTGGACCGACACAGCCGGCTGGTTCGACAGCTCCGGCATCCAATATTTCTCACCCCTCTACAAAACCTCCTTCAATTCCATCAACCTGCGCTGCAACATCGGTGCTAAATTCGCGCCTGAGACGCTGCCCGTGCAGGCGGGCACGGAGATCACGTTTGATTCTGCGGATAATATTTGGCATCCGGGGCCGTTGATGGCGTATATGGCGAGGGTGCCGAAAGGAAAGACGGCGGGGAATTGGGATGGTGCAGGGAAGGTGGTGAGTCTAAACTCTTGGGAGGTTGGTGAGGGAGAGTTGATGAGTGGTTGTAGTGGTTTAAGGTCTGGGAGGATCATCCGTATCCCGTTCCCGATCCGGTCGTGGAATATTACCGCGGAGAATTCGAAGGATATTTCGAGACGAATGCGCATTTGAGTACTCCCCCCTCGCCATACCCTTTACTCCCCTGACTAACGAACCAGATCGCACCGTAACCTTCAAAATCCCAGCCTCAATCCCCAACGGCGAGTACCTATTCCGTCCCGAACACATCGCCGTCATGGTCATAGATAATCCGCAGATCTACACCACCTGTGCGCAGATCTCGGTGTATGGAGGCGGAAACGGGACACCCGGACCGCTGGTGTCGATTCCGGGGTTGTATAAGGAGAGTGATGCGACGTGGAAGTATGATATTAGGAAGATTGTGAGTTTCATGTTGTGGGAGGGGAATGGTGCTGATAGATGTAGGTTGGTGATGGGTATATTAAGTATCCGTTTCCGAATCCGGGACCGGTGGTGTGGAGGGGGTGAGGGGGAGAGGGTGGTGGGGGAGGATGGGGGATGGGGGTTGGGGTTTGAAGCTGGGTGAAGGGTGGCAGAATCAGCGGGTGAAGATGTGGTGGTTGCCAATTTGGTGGTAGATGTGTCCATACACTGGGCGATGGCAGCTCGAAGGGATTTTCATGACCATGATTCTGTCATAACCCAAAAATCAACACGCAGAGGAGCCCTTGATTAATATATGGATAGCTTGCGTTGGATCTCCAAATATCTTCGCCCTTAAAACATCATCTACTCTCTACTCCGTCACTTCCTTGCGCATCTAAATACTCACTCCGAATGATCTTTTCCCCACTCAACCGCTCATCCAGGGGTACGAGAACCAGTATTTCTGTCCACGAGCATCTGTGTAACGTGAGAAATACATAGAAGAGTGCTTTCGAGTTCAAGCTACGATTTCAAGTTTGATGTGTAAGTTCTAGTCAAGAATGCGGTACTCACGAAAGCTAGAAAGTGAGGTGTTTGCCTTCACTTAATTACAACGTCTCTATAAAAGCAGTTAGGTGTAATGGCATGAATATTGTCTATTAGCAGATACCAGTACAGTGTGTTGAATTTAAACGGATTAATATAATCAAAGTTTATGTGGATATTACTTTTGACTAAACTTATCCCCTTTCCCATTCCACGATTTCAAACACGTATTTGACAAAACTTCTTTAGGTCCGGTAGATAAAGTGCAAGACATATGTTTAGATATACATCTGATTAAGCCGCAGCCATTGTCTGTTAGTTTTTAACTCACTAGGCTTGGACGGACCAAAACTTGACTAACCTTCGCCTGGTATGCAGGATTTTCAGCAATGTGCTTCTTGGCGAGGCAATTACCATTACTATCTCCATACACGACTCCTGCGTGGGAGATAAGATCATTAGAACTCACATGAAAGGCGTCCCTGTTTTCAGTAAGTATGAAAAGCTACCTTGGAAGTGAGCGATGAGGCTTACTCCATGACCCCACGGTCTGGCCATTTTCCAGTTCTTTCTGCGATTGAAGCAGCTTGTTGCTCGGCCTCATCCTCTACTCGTCCCCCAACGTTTTTGGAAAAGTGAGTCCGGACACTTACCCCAAGGACTCGCTTCCATGATCCGTTCACCGCTGTGGTACGCATGTAAAGCTTAAGACCTCTTTCAAAGATCCGAATGAGAACTGAAGTCGCTGTCATATCGATAAATTTCTACAATATAGCTAAAAGCTAAAAATAGACAACCGATGTGTATTAAAGATTGACGTTGAAAAACTTGTCAAGATTATGAGTACAAATTTGTTTCTTTGATAGTGTAAATCTAAACAGCAGGAAGTGTTGAGCGTAAGAGAAAGAAGTACGTAGGTGAATACAGCTTCTTAAGTAGACGTGTACACAGACAATTGCTCTGTAAAAAAGTGGTTATACATGCTAAAATGATTGATCGTTATCAAACACCGAGACAAAACATAAAATGAACTTTTTGACCTGTGGAAAGAATTTGAGGAGGCATACAAACCAAAGGACAGACTCAACAGGAGACAGGAAGGAAAGAATGACTCAATGGGAAGTAGGCAGGGGGAAGCATGTTCCCGTAACAAGTTAAGACAAACGCGAATAGCCGTAGAGTCATGGATAGGATACTTCGTGGGAGTTCTGAGCGCTTATGGCGCCAATAAATATGCTCAGAGCACCTTGATTATAGAGATACACTGTTAGTAATCCCTTGAATATCTCTTCGTTCGTGAGAGTGAGTTTAGAGAACAAACGATGGTGGAATGCCAAAATATTGAGATTTTTGAAAAAAAAAACAAACATCTGTAGGCTAAGTCTGGTCCTAAACCTGTCCGGCCGTCACAGTGATTCCATGTCTCGAGGAACTGCTAGCGTAGTTGTCAACACTGATTCAGGCGCTTAGCCGTCGAATGCTCCCAGTAAAATGCTTGACTAATAGAACCCACCGCCCTCGAAACGAATTCGGAACTGTAACTAACATACTTGTTAGTGACTGTGCTGTTAATGTTAATTTGAGACTAACAGAAGGAGGCAAAGTAGTGATCTTTGTGAGCATATAATGGTAGATATCGTGTTTCGCGAAGCGGCCAATTCGAGGAGCAAGTTAATGAACAAGTATATGTGCTTCTGAAAATTGCTGGAATCGAGCACACGGAATAGACATGTTGGTCGCGAAGATTCTTGGCGGTAGTAGTCTCCGTGTGATGACCAGAGGCAGGTACTGGTTTTAGAGACAGAAAAACCCACTCATTTGTTTGCTAAACCCTAATTCTAATCACTCTTTGTGGTGTATCACTTTGCTTATCGATCAGCTGTTTCAAAATAGGTATGGTAAAGGACAGCTCACAGGGGGTAAGATGGGTGGTAGTTCTGTTTCATTTACCGGGGTTATGAATCCAGGCTAACCGGGATCTTGTGCACTAATGCAATCAATCAATTTATAAGTATAGTAACTTAGAATAAATGTAACTATTATAAGACTAGACTAAATAGAAAAAGACGGAAAAAGAAAAGACCTTA
This sequence comes from Glarea lozoyensis ATCC 20868, assembly GCF_000409485.1. Classification (NCBI taxonomy): domain Eukaryota; kingdom Fungi; phylum Ascomycota; class Leotiomycetes; order Helotiales; family Helotiaceae; genus Glarea; species Glarea lozoyensis. The sequence continues at coordinate 105,171 of NW_007360995.1, forward strand.
AATAACAAATAAAGCAAAGTACTTACATATTAGTAAGTGAATAATTTTAATTAAAACTAAATAGAAAGACTATACTTAATAAATAAATAAAAATAGTGTAAGTAAGTAAAAAGTTAATAATATTCCTATTTACTAAGAATAGTAAATTAGTCATTTACCTAAAAGGTAAGTACGTAAACGGAAGTTACAAGTAGCCAGTGAATAAAAAGTGACAATCTCTCTCTAATTCACTGCCACCCATCTTGTCCTGACTCCCACGAAGATAGGCAATTTAAAAGCTCCGGGTGGCAGTAAGCACGTGATGTTGGTGAGAGCACACCCGACATAAATTCATTCAAACTCCCATCTGCCCAAAAATATATCTCAAAAGAACTTATTCCATGGCAAAACACGTCTTGCATCGGCTGGCCTCTAGGTCGCTCGTCCGATCTGCTCTAAGAAAACCCCATGCACAAACCTTTTACAGAACGCATTCGGCCATGGTAGATGCTGGCTCCTATGTTCAGGGTGAGTCTGGCAGGAAATACCGCCTACTTTCTCCATTATCCAAAAGGCGGTCGAGGGTTTGGATTGCAGAGGAAGCAGATGATGGAAAGCGCTCGTATGTCGTCAAAGAGCCCAGCCCGCTTGATTCATCGCAAGGTTGGCCGCTGTTCAAGCACGAGGTCCAAATGCAGAAGAAATTCTCTACATCTCCCCTAATTCGAAAGATGGAAGACTTGATCCCAGAAACCAACGAGTCTCCCCCTATAATAGTTCTGGAAGCTTTCGAGCAAATTTTATGGGAAGCGCGTAACAGCCGCCCTCTCACAATTGCTCAGATCAGATGGATCATGAAGGGCGTACTCTTGGTCCTTTGGACAATCCATCGAGAAGGATTGGTCTATTCAGGTATGCTGGCGATGTGAATATCGGAAAAGCCCTGCTCACAGTTTTGCAGATTTGAAGATGGAGAACATTCTCTTGAATGGCTTTGATAATGCTGCTCCCGGCAACATCCGTGCTATAGTAGCCAGACTCGGTGATTGTGGCGCAAGTAAGTTGAAATGCGATTCTAACTGACATAGAATACTCCTAGCTAACGAACCTACAAGTCAGTAAGCCAGACGGTCGAAGAGTAAGCGCAATCACTTACAGAAGCCCCGAAGTTCATTTTGGAAGAGCATGGGATTCTAAAACCGATATTTGGTCCTGGGGTATTGTGATAGGTTTCCAAGTCCATCTGAACTTGCTCGTTTTCATCAAATACTAAAGCGTGTCTTAGTATTGTCATTTGCTAGAGGCTCGCGTCGATTTCTTGTCGCCTGGGGCTTATGACTCGATCTGCAAAGGCACCATGGAGGAGATGACCAAAGCTGTTCGGGATACAATAGCAGAAGACTTCAACGTGGGTTTGCTGCCTTACTACAAAGACGATGAGACATCTCGTAAGCTCATAGCCCCGGGATATACTCCGAAAAGTGAAGATGATTGGCTCGGAGAGAGACTTCTGAAAAAGGGTGTTCCGGAGATAGAAATTGCTTTTTTGATTGAGGTTCTACATCCCGTGCCAGAGGAGCGTTTAGGCGCCCGAGGAAATCATTAGGAGTGGGTACTTGGATGACCTAAATTATAAGTGGGTTAGAAAAGTGACTCCTCCTGCCGAAGAGATTTAATGTCTTTGATGCATTACTAGAATGGCGTATTTGATTTCAGCGCATGTGTAAGAATACCCAAGAAAGCAATAAAGCGATTATGGAGAAAAATGAAATAAGCAATTCCGTGATATTTCCGAGCTCGGAAGAAGGTAGCTATATAGCGCAAAAGAAGGTATGCTGTAATGACATTAATGTTGTTAATGTACGATACATGATTTCATGCGTTCGAGGTTTTAGAACGGCATTCGAATTATCCAACGCGTTGTGGTTCACTGGCGTGACTGGCACCTTTTTTCTCACCGCTCTGAGGCAGTATTTTCTGCCACAAAAGCGGTGTACCGCTAATCCTGCCCCCCCCAACCACTTCTACTTTGATTGTGCTTTACCTGTCACTCCATCAGAGGTTTGCCATGCAAAACACCCGTTTCTGACATCACATGAAGGCTTTAGACCTAGTTGTGTTGGCAAGGCGGTTTCATGAGGCTCTCTCCATCAACGACCAATCCACTTTCCGGGCTTCCAGCCTCAAATGCATCACAATCAAGTTGCATATGCCGAGCTCAGCTTACGCCCTGCTTGTGTAGAACGCAATGTACAGCCTCTGTGTACCAAGATGTACCCGTTCGGCCATCTCAGGTTTGTCTCTTTTCCAATTCAATGACGGACAGACAGAACAAACATACCCTCACTATGAAAAGAGGCTTTGATCGTGGTTACACGTGATCAGAACTATGAGTTCGACTTCATGATGTGAAAGCCTACTCCAAGGCACACAAAACCTCAATATTATTACTCATGATTGAGCATTCGTTATTCCCTGCCAACCTTATTGGTTGGTGCTGGTTTCAAATGCTTCCCCGCTCTAACCCAGGCAGCAAACACGACAAGCCGTCCAAAACTTTCAATCCATTTGATTCGGTGAGAATTATCGAACACAGAGCTACCTATCATCAATGCTTGCTACCCGAATCGATAGGTTAGCTTGAGGCACACTCTAATCTATCGCTACCTCCTCAACTCTTTTCACCTTGCCCATCTTCAATTTCAAGGAGATAACTACTCACTAGAAAGGCAAGAAGCACCTTGCCAGTCGCTCATTTCCGACATGACAAGTCCAACCGACCACACAACTTCAACGGAAGGCGAGAAGCCTCCTATTAGCGACCAAGAAAAGGCTTGTGTCGTCTCCGCATCTGCACCGGATCTTGCTCGTGTCTTTGTACGGCTCTCCAATGGCTCCAAGATTGTGGTTCCAATCTCCCAGGATTCGACGGTGGACAATCTCCACGTCCGAACTCTGGAGCGTGCTCAGAAACTAGGATTGCCAGTCGATTTTTCGAATACGATCCTTGGAACTACTGGAAATGATGGAATAACGCTATCCGGGGAAGATCAAGTTGCTGATATTTTAGACCTGACAGAGGCCAATACCTTCCGTCTTGAAACCCGAGGCCATGGAACAATCACTGACCATGTATTTCTTGAAGATGCTGACGCAATCACACCTGTTCCCTGCTCACCTCTCCCTGGCCGAAACGAGAAGAAAATCTATATTCGCTGGATCACTATTGATATGGCAGTCAATAGCTGGAGTTACTCTCGCCTTCGTAAAATTCCAACTGATAGATCTTCTGTTCCTTCGGATACCACACTACACGATTTACGACAGCTGGCTTTGAAACGTCTTCGTGGTGCACCTCCAGACTTCTCATGCACAAACCCAACCAATGTCAACCTCTTTTTACCAGAGTGCCGTTTGCACACCGATCAGAATTTTGCGACTCTGAACGATCTTGGGCTCAGAGGCTCAAAATATGAACCTCTCGATATCTTCGTCGAATACATTGGACCAGATGCCAGGGTTTCTCTCAACCAGCTCTCTCCCCTCTTCTCTCCGCGGACGGTATGGAACTTCAATTCGACTTCCCGTGGCTTCAGCACCTTTGTTTCCAGCTTGCAGATACTCTGCAAAGAAATAGAGAGAGGGAGGGCTAGCTTGGATGGGGTACTCGAGGTGTTGCTGGAACTCACACACTTTCCGCCTTTGCTATTGGCATTCAAGGCCGTCTATGATTCGGGGATAGATGGAAACACACCAGCGGGTCCTCTTTTGTTAGTCGCCACGGCCATTCAAGCGCTGTGTCGAAGGATGATCTCTTCCAAGCTTTGCCCAACAAAGGACAGCACTTTGGAGGCCTCTCGTCAGGTCATCTGCTGGATTTACTCGTCGCGTTCCGAGGCATCTCTAAATCAAAGCCGTAGAGCACCGCTCCTGCATCGTGTCCAGGTTATTCGCAAGCCTGAAAAGCCACAGGCGTCCACGTTCTTACCATTTTACGAAGTTAATCAACACCAGCACAAGAACCAGTCTACCTCCTACCTCGTGAGCATCGAGCAAGATGATCCTTTTCTGTGTCGACGCCTAGGTTTAGCCCTACGAGAGTCATCTGCCCAACCATGGGATTATTACTTCCAACCCGCAACGTCATGGACTTCACTCGTGAACGAGTCTCTCATGAGTCTTCTCAGTCCAAATGAGTTTGAAAGCTTGATCGAAGTTACCAATTCTATTGATGCTTTTAAGATCGTTGGACCTATGCAAATTGGGGCATGTCTCGCAGCAGAGCTTCCAGTCTTGACACTCAGCGCAACTGGGTACGTCTCCAGATACGATCATGAAGATCTTGAATGTAGTGAACGAAGCTTCATTACCTGGAATGCAATCGAAGGCCGAACAGTTCTACCTGACAATGGTGGCCAATTCCTCTCGTCCAAATTAGAACCTTTACTCGCTGCACGAAAGCTAGAAAAAAATTGGGAACTAGACGCCTGGGCAGAATGGACAAAAACAGCAGATTTTGGCCCACCAGATGAGGCAATCGTCATATGCGTAGATACCAGCGCGAGCATGGGTTCCTCAATGAAAGAAGGCTGGCTTCCCAGCAACAACTGTGGCCCAAAACCGAGCCGACTCACTGAAGTCGTAGAATTCTTCAAAAACCTTGCTTTGAGAATATCCGCACTGAATTTGTCTACGCATCTTGGCCTTGTCACTTTCTCTAGTCGGGCACTGATAAATGTCAAACAGCCACTCACTCCCTTGTGTTTGAACTTCAACCAGAAACTGGACGACGTTAAGACGGGCAAAGGGACGGCGATATATAGTGCACTAGGGAAAGCCGCTGTCATGTTGTCCGGAATCAAGACTAAATATCCCAAGACCAAATGCCGTATAATCGTTCTCACTGATGGCGAAGATAACAATAGCGATTGGACGCCTCAAGCTGTAGCACAGTTCCTTACAACTAACAGTATTCTGCTAGATGCGGTAGTTCTCGGGTCCAAGAAGGAAGACCAACCGAACTGCCCAAAGACTAAGGAACTGTTCAAGATTGCAAGAAACACAGGCGGCTATGCTTTTGCGCCACAGACACAGCAAGCTCTATTCCAAATTTTCTTGCTAGAAACAGTCGTGGATATTCGCACGAGACCTTACGTTGCTGGCGAAGAATTTTCTGCCTGGGCAGACTTCGCTCCTAAACGCGCAGATATGGCAAATCCGTTCGATTTTCCCCCATGCCGACCTCATGCAAATTTAGATGATCACTTCATTGCTCTCGCTGACGCAGAGCGATTTATGACTCGGCTCGCTCAGTCTTCGCAGCGAAGTGTCTCTGCACGTTCTGTGGCGACGCGATTCAGTCGAGCTACTACTGCTGCTAGCGCTGGAGGAATATCCCGAATTTTGCTTAGTGAGGTCAAAGCTATGATCGAGAATCCGCATGAATATATGGATACTTATGTTAGTCAGAGCAATATGGGATTTTGGAAAGTTGTGAGTTTTCCCTCTCGTGCTTCGATACACTTCGTTATGGTTAAGGGCTACTACCAGATTATGGCCAAACTGACAATAAAACAGGCAATGCAAGGGCCCCCAGATTCTGCGTACTCTGAGGGCACATTCTTGATATATATCGAAATCGGATCAGAGTTTCCGAGAAAACCACCATCCGCAAGATTCATTACACCTATGCTTCATCCCAATATAACCAAGGTAAATGTTTGATTTTGACATGGATCAGGAGACTCTAATGAAGTGTTGCAGCATGGACGAATCTGCCATCCAATATTTTCACGCGAATGGAGTCCTGTAACAAGGGTTTATCAAGTGCTTCAGCAAGTCTATGGAATACTAATGGCACAAGAGGTACGATTCGAGCAGATGGAATGATATTGTGAATTGGCTAACATTTCTAGGCTCGCGATGCAATCGATCCGCTGTCTTCCTTACGCTTTTGGTCAGATCCTGATCAAGGTCGCAAAGACGTCCGAGAATATGTGAGTACTCTCTCCATCCACTTTCTCTGACCTTTGAACTCTCATTTTATTGATACTCTGATATCAAGGTTACAAAATTCGGATGTCGCACACGCGCCCAGCATCGAAGTGATATTGTTGGAGACGACGTCTCATCCATCGACACAAATTCCACGCCTGGGACCTCTAGCTACGCAGGCAGTCTCAACAGCCAAGCTACTGCAACTTCTTCTACCGCACCTATCCTACCTAGCGCGGCGTCGAATCCGTTTACTACTAGACCACCTAGTTACAGAACAACTCCTTCCATATCAGGAAGGACGGTGTCGAGTGTTTCGACGCTGCTGAATCATCTGAACTTCCAGCGGGGAAGGCACATCACTTCACCACCGCTACTTGACTTACAAGCTGGAAACCCATCTGGTGCGCAGACGTCTGTCAACTCCCAGTCTACCTCTGTAACTCCTGTTCTTACACCGTCAACCGGTACCCCTAGTGGAAGTGTTGATGGTGCAAACAATGGCAGGGTGGTAGGACGTCGCGCAAGCTTCTTTGGTTTGCTTCGGAATGTGTCAAGTTAAATTATCCTTTCTTGCGTCTTGATTTCTTACATTTTAGCAATCCTCCTGTGATTCTTCCGCTTCAAATTGTTTGTCATCAGCTCCCAGGTTTTATGCTTGTTCGTTACTTTTGGTATTCCCATTCATCCCCGCGTTCCCCGGATTCCCGGCATTTTGGATGATCTTTACGTACCGTCGGCTCTGTGATTGGTACGGCAATCGGTTGATTATTAGTCCCATAATTTTTCAAATATGTCCTCTCTTTATGATTGATGGAAGTTCTCTAGTCAGGGCTGAATACGGTTTATGTTCACATGAGAGACGACATTTCATGGATCTTGACGGCATGTGGGGCAGGACAATTCGGTTAATAGCTTAACGATTTAATGGAAGCTTATATTTTCGATACTTTCCTTCATTGCTTGGTAGTTTCTATGTAGTCGGTGAAGCGTAAATCCTCCTCCTTCAAAATGAAGCTTTCCAAACTATTCTCAGTGTCTTGCCTTGCGGGCGGCGCTCTTTCAGCCAGTTGGATCGTTCCAGGTGCTGTATGGACAGACACAGCGGGCAATAAAATCGATGCTCATGGCGGAAATGTTGTGCAGCGTGGGGATACCTTTTACTGGGTTGGACAGAGTGCCAGTCAAAGTTTGAACTCCTTTGTACTGTCCTTGTCCAGGCTGTGGAAGAGCTAACTTTCCAGATGAGATTCCTCTGATGTATTCGTCGACAGACTTGTTGAATTGGACGCCACTTGGTGCTCAGAACAGTTTACAGTACCTTTGGAGGCCTAAAATTGCAAAGCCCAATGGTAGTTTCTGGGTGCGTTGGTCCTTCTCAATAAATTGGGTGTATATTACCGCTTCTTGCTCACCTCTTCTACATAGATATATGGGCAATTGAATCGGAACATTCAATCCATGGTGTCTACACAAATGGTGGGAGGATACAAACTCCATGGCGCTGCGGTAACCATTCCGCCAAATGGATACACATACTCGGACACTGGCATGTTTCAAGACACCGATGGTAAGTATCATTCATCCTACCCCACAAGGCCAAACGATTAATAACAATTAGGATCTTGGTATATCCTCACCAGCGCCGACCATAACATCGTCCAAATTAATAAACTCAACTCCGATGGCAGTATCGGCGCTCGCGCTTCTCAACTTGGTATTGCCGTCTCCCTCCCCCACCCTGAAACTTCTACTAACTTCCCCAGCCGCCGGTGCCTACGAAGCCCCCGGAATTCTCAAAGTAAGCGGCACCTACTACCTCATCGTCTCCGGCAAAACCGGCTGGCGCTCCAATCCGAACAAAGTATTCAGCGCGCCCTCTATCGCAGGTCCCTGGACCGGCCCCTCCAACATCGCACCCGAAGCCGAAAAGACCTATAACTCACAGAACACATTCGAGTTGACCATCGCGGGCTCCCAAGCTACGACGTATATTTATATGGGCGATAGTTGGGATTCGAAGGGTGGGCCGAATAGCAACCATGTTTGGTTGCCGATTAAGGTTGATGGGTCGAAGAAGACGTTGACATTGGATTGGCATGCTATGTGGAAGGTTGATGTTAAAACTGGGGTTGTGAGTTTTCCAAAGGCGGGGAGGAGGTATGAGGTTGCTGATGCAGAGGTGATTGGGAAGAGAGGAGTTGTGGGGAAAGGTTTGTTGCGATGAGAGATTTGTGAGAGATGTGCTGATTTCTGGTAGTGGATTCGGAGAGTGAGGTCGTGTTTCGAAATGTCACTGGTGAGGGGGGGAAGCAGTGGGTTTCGTTTCATTATGCTGTCAACAATCGGAGTGGTAAGTCTTGCGTCCTCTCTCTGTTTTATATTTCCACTTTTCTAACCTGAGTATTCATTCCCGTAAACTTCAAAAGACTGATGTGATTCATTTGTAGCTGGCGAAGCGCATATCTCTATCAACGATCAGCAAGTCCCCACCAACATATCTTCTTTGAACTCAAACGCCGGTTTCCATAATACGGTTCCAGTCGAAATCGTGCTTGAGAAGGGGGATAAGAACGTCATTAGGTTTGGAGCAATGGGCGAGACTGGTAAGTGGAAATTTTCTTTTTCTTTTTGGATGAATGAAAATTTGCTGTGGTAATTTTTGTTGAAAATGGCTGATTTTGATGTCAGGATTTGAGGTCACGATTGATGGGATTGAAGTCTTTGATGATCGTGAGGAGCTTTGAGGAGCCATGGCCAAAACTGGAACTACAGTGATATGAATTTTTTCAGAAGCTATAGCTAGAAAGGCATGTGACATTTGTGGCTGAAAGTTCCGCAGGGTATGTGATTGTCGAAATTCAAACCTAGAGCAAATTCCATCAAGACAAAGGCAATATCTTGTGAATGTCTTTTAACGGCTGTTTCTAGAAAAAGTTGTTGCCTTGTTCTAAGTTGATATTTACATACACTACAAGGTCAAAGAAACAATGAAGGTTTAGAGAGAACAGCCATGAGTAATTATACAAAAGCCATTTATTTTTCTTTAACCTGTACAGATGACATTCTGACACTACATTTTACAATACCAGCAAACATGGAATCCCCAAATGCTGCAGCCCCTCCTGAATTGATGCTAGTCGTAGATCCAGAACTGCGAATAATGCCACTATTGTTAGATCTGGTGGACGAAAATCATTATCAGGTATCCCCAGATCTTCAAATACTGGATAAGGATGATTTTTCATGTCCTATCTGCCTCGAGCTTTTTTCCACAGTTCGCCCGAAATTATCCATGTGCAGCTGTAGGCACAATCTGTGTGTAATCTGCTTCTCGCGTCTTGCGTGGGGTCAAACTTTTGATGGCGACGGGTGGGCTCGATGTCCGTTTGATAGGTCCTATCTTGAGCTACGATTAAGATGGATAATTCCTTCAATATACAGCAGGTTCAATTTCTCGTACGACTATTGTTCCAAGAACTATTCACAACCTCCATCCTCAGATAGCGCAGTTTCGAGTTTAATTAGTCCTATTCGAGATGGGTGTTGGGTTATAGTAAGAAACATAGCTCATGTTGAAGTACGACAATTTGACATCTACACAGAAACGTTTTTCAAACGTGAACTCTCAGTCACAACCACAACCTGTCCGCATTGTATCAAGAGCTATTGGTTCAACACAACACCTGAGAAAGCTGACAGAGAAGCACAGATCATGACAGAGTTCATCGATGGTTTGATAGCGCCATTCGAACGCAAAGATGTTCCTCATTGGACAAGAAAACGAGACCTACGCTCATGCGAAAAAGTGAAAGACAGAATCACTGGAGAACAATCAGCTTGGGTCGAAAACTGGTTCCAAGAAGGTCTGTGGTTTTGCGATGAGGTAAAAACATGTGAGGATGAATCTGGTAAGCCTATGGAGGGTTCCACTAGCACCAAAATCTTTAAAGAGAATACAAAGATTCGGGAGAAATTGATTCCGCTCAGCGCACCGCCTTCAATATTGGATATCAGATCGAGTGTAAAAGACCGAAAACGTCTATGTAAATTCTTGATCGACATACAGAAGGTTTTCACTCGGAAGTATCCTGCAGTTCATCTTTTGATCGGGATGGCGGATTTCCTCCAGTCTAAAGGAATCAAAATGTCACAAACGAGGCTCGCAACAAATCCTCGAGAGCAGTATGCTGACCTCGAGCATGAAATCAGCGATTTTCATGACAATGAACCAATCCTCATCGCCAGGGCACCAGATTTTTACTGGAAAGACATGTAGGATTACTTCGCCAATGCTATCAACAGTGAAAGCTATGCGATTAGGGCGAGCTTCTTGATACCATTTCTCCTGGTCACTCATTCGCAAGGGGAGGCAAAGTGCCCCGCAAACTTATGGATACCAAAAACAAGCAACAAATTACAAACACATAACAAGAAAAAATAATCTTACAGCATCTTTCGAGATACGATTTCATGGTGAGAGCAAAAGCCAAAATGAATCTAAGGAAATGCGGTCCCCGTTGCGGTGTGGGTATGATCCTTCAGAGAGAGAAAGAGTGGTAAATGCCCTTGGAAGGTGACTCTTTCCAGAAGACTGTTCAACTTTTAATGTCGCAAGATGCATACTGGGTATACGGTATGGATCCATACATATGGCGCAATAGTATCATTGTGCGTTTAGGTGTTTAGTATACGATCTCAAGCGTTTTCCAAAATTGACAATTTTTGTAATCTTAAGTCGTCAACGAAAACATAGGTAGGCAAAGATCTAGAGGACTGCCAAAACACGACGCCTGATCAATTCGTCATATGAATACCATTTTATCTCTCCTCTACTTTCTGTCGCGATGGAAAGAGTTAAGTGTCTCCAAAAGTCCGGTGGTGAAAATCGTCAAGGAAATTCTGGACTACTGAAATGGAGCATTTTCACCGGCAATCATGTCGTTAAAGTATCTTAGAAGTTATGGCATCGCTCAAACTCAATTTCGAGGTGTAAACCATCGGGAGAGGTTTCCTTTTGAGTGAAATTTAGTGGTGTCGCCGAGCGGATTGTCCTTCAAATCCTGTAATCGTAGCCGCGCTTGACACTCTTCCCCAAGTGGAGGTGTAAATTTTCGATTATTGCATGATCCCACCACTTTAGAAGATGAAGCATTATGATAACTCGCGGCGAAGGATAAAAGAAGAATTTACTACATGAAGGTGTGATCAGCAGGTTCTTGCGGCACAGCCACGTGGAACTTGTGCGGCACAGGAAAAATAGTCTTGTTTCAGGATCCGTTTGCGGATCTGAAAGAGGCGCACACGTCCCAAGACGTCACTGATTTCTCGCTCGGAAACTGGATTGACGTTCACACAGCAAAATGTCATCTTGAAGTGTGAGATGCGTTAGATTTTCGGCACCAATATTTACAGCTTCGAGGCTTATATTGACCTACAACGGCTGAATCTTCTTGTACTTTTAAGGGCCACCGATTTATTACCACTTTCGTTTTGTGGAAGTCCATGAGATGAACGTAATTGACGATCTTCCTTTTATTCAACCCCTCGCAATCCGACATGACGACGAAAGCATATCAGCAGCCGACTGGCTCTCTCAAATAACTCTTTGCCTGGCGCCTTTAATCATCCACGTTTTTGTTGGAATCCCCACGGCCGTATATCTCTACCGCAAAGAGCCCAGATGGCATGACCAACTCGGATTCTACAACCCGACAACCATATTATGGCGATATATGGCCATTCTCGATCGTCGCGTCCGAGCTAAAAAATGGAAGAGTATTGATATGGGCGCGACTAATGTCAGGTTCTGGACGCAAAGAGGTTGGGATGGAAGCGAGGAAATGATGGAACTAAGCCGAGAGTTCTGCACCAGGATACCTCAACGCTCGCACGTAAAACTCGTCAGTAAGACTACAGTTGAGACTGTTATCATCTTCATGCAAGGTGTGCAAGCTGCCATTGATATGGTGAACGGCTCGTCAGGTGGCTGGACGACAAGCATCGCAACTGTCTTCTACCCATTAACATTGTTTGGACTTTTGAGGATTCCAGCTGCGTTTTGGTTGAGCGACGAAGGAACGTATACCAGCGTTCACTCCGAAGAAACGGATCCAGTTTTTAGGGAGCATGATGAACAGCTCTTGATTGTTGAAAGAGTCATGAGCGATGGGAACAAAAGTGCCATTGAGATGTTATCGGCAAGAAAAACAGGATTGACTCTGCATCCAATTCATACCCAACGGTACCAGTCTCATCCCAGAAACCATTGGCGCGGTAGGGTTGTTCGAGGACTCTATCTTGTCTGGCTTTTATTTCTTGCGGGTCTCTCTCTCATGTTTTTCTTTCCACGACCGACAAGACGGGGAACGATAACTTATTCACTCACATCGATCATCGAGATTGTTGTCTACGCCTTTCTTACTCTATCATCGGCCGCGATCTTCGCTTTTTACAACTGGAGGCATAACACGAGTACGACAATTATTCCGTGCATCCAGTCTTTGTGGTATAAAATCTATACCATCGTACTTTTCTCGCTTATGCTGGTTTTACTGGTTTTTGCTGCGATAGAAACACACAAGGAGCCGTGTGGCTTGTATAGCACAACAAAACGAGGATTCGCTCAATGTGAAGACGGTGTCTACTTATTTCCCTATGGCCAGGTCGGCGAAAAGACAAATGGAGATAGAGTAGTCTGGGCTCAAGGTGCACCAGGAGCTATGATAAATCAAACGACTGTATCATCCCAGCTATTTGGAGGGCTATATCGTGGCCGTTCCAATGAAAACGGCACGAATATGACAATGCAACCCTTTGTGGGGTGGTGTAAAGGGAATGTTTTGGCGGAGGTGGATGTATACTCAAGCGATGCTGGCGTTGATAATTCTACAGATTGGGTACGGCCATTTGTGGAAAATACGAATATCAGCGTCAATATTACCATTCCGTCGAAGAATTTCGAGCTGGGAGTCCCTGTAGATAGAGGGTTAGAGTTGTATGGGATACAGTGAATCTTTCTAGTTGGTAGCTTGGAGCTTTAGCAATTACCTACATCTACTTCATATCTTCGCAATTCTTTGTGATCATTTGCTCTAGGAAACTGCTGCACATTGATCGCCAATAAGCTAATAACGGGTCGCAAGACGAGTAAGGTGTATAGGAAGAATAATGATAATTTTCTACTGTCAAAAAGTCAAGTAGAAGTTGTGGAGAACTTATCGACGCTCCTTCCGACATGGAGAATCTGTTGACGAGTAGGAGATGTATTCAGCGACCATAATAACAATAGATGTGAGCCGGTATTAATCTAATTTATAAAGACCCCCTCCATACATTTAGTCTTACTCCATTATACCGTTTGTCTGATGCGTTAGGGCAATTACAGAAGCGTACAGGGGGGGAGTCACGTGATTATGTGGCTGTGATGGCTCGCCAGATATTTTAATTGACGGACCCACGGAAGTATATTTATCATATATTGATGGGGTTGACCCATTCCATACGGCCCCCTTTTGTTTATCAAATGACTTTTGGAGCAATGATTTCTGAATCTGGAGTGGTGATCTGAAATAGTCAGGATCATATGAAACATAGCCGTGCCGCGTGGCTGCAGATACAGATTATATTCTTATCCGTCCACTGATTCGACAAACCCAACTTAAGGTTATAGGGTCGTTCGTGCCGTTCAGCACTTTCAGAATACGCCACTTCCCGGTTGTGGACTAGTGAAGGAGTCGAAAGATCCTAAAGAGGCACTTCATCCATTTATTTAAGTGGATCACATCCACTTCAAGATTCTATTTTGGGTTATATACTAAATGAGAAAGAGAATGAAGTGACGTTGATAGGAACAACTTATAGAGTTCATAGCCACGAGCAATACAAGCGTTTTGTGCCTGTTGGAATTAATCTTTTGGACCAAAATGCTTCCTCACGGACCTCCCTCAGATCGTACAGTGCGTTTGCGGCACGACCGTTAATATCAGGCTTACGATTGCCGGGCCTGCCAATCATATTCAATCAAATTTCAAAATCCCAGACCGATTCGTACAATCTCCATAGTGGGGTAAGCGTGCCCAGCCTGCCTTCTCCCGGCACCGACAGACACATCATTGCATCAAGAGCAAGATGTCCTTCTAAACTACCGTCTGATATATTATCCTATGGGGTCTTCTCCGAAAACCTGCCGCGTTTCTTAAGCCTCATTGTCTCTGCGCATCATGGTCGACGTCCCATTGGCGGCTCACGTTTCTCGGATAGTCATGGAGCTCGCTTCTCGACCCGATGCAAGCCAGCAAGACGCGGATGGAGAAAGCGATGATTCTATGACGGAAAGACCTCAAGCTGTATGTTGCGATGTTGACTTCAGCCCGAAGGCGCTTGCTAAAGTGTTCTCAGGTTCTACCTGTTTCTCCAGAGAGTACTCCATCACCAACATCCAGTTTACCGCATCGGAGGAAGCCTCGCGTTCATCGAGTAGGTCAGACGAAAGTAAAGAGGCGGCGAGAAAATACTCCCTCTTCGCCGGGAAGACCTAGTAGTAAGTATTCTTTTGACTCTTTAGCCAAGCGACGACGCTAAGTGTCTTGCGACAGAAAAGAAAAATCGCAAAGAAGAAGCTGAACAGAGTAGAGTGGATATGCTACTTGGTGGGGCTGACCCTTTTGGCGCCTTCTCACTTCCTCAAAATAGTACAACTGATATGGCACTTCATCACTGTAAGAAATTCCTCCCATTGTTTGTGTTGATCTAACATTTCAGGGGTGAGTGTTTTTCAGAATACGCGAATGGCGATAAGTCCAAGAAAAGCTTGGTTGAAAATAAACCTTTCGGACAAAACACTTCTATCAGTAACGTGAGTACTTCGCAACTTTTCTGAAAGCGACTAAATGTTTGGTAGCACTTATTGCTCGGCCTATCACTTTTACTTTCTCCGGCATATGAGAGCTCCGCCTGCGTGTCTGTGGCAAAAGTCAAACGCAATTCGAAATATAAATATGGAATTGAGAAGACCGAACTCAGTTCCCAGCGATCACATTATGGTCGCAGTAGCAGTCATGACGCTATTAGAGGTATGAAACTGACGAAACGCTACTGGTTATTTGACTAACTCCATTCAGTGTCTGGCGGGTGAGGTGAAGGAATGTGTAATCCATAGAAAAGGCTTGCAACTCATGGTACACGTTCGTGGCGGAATACAAAACCTTGGGCTGGATGGGGCAGCGTCAAGAACAATCTCGTGGTACGTACTCACTCTAGGCTCCAGTGTTGCACAGACCGTTGCATGCTTATCAACTGCAAAGGGCGGACACGTGCTACTCTATTCTTATGCGGACCAAACCAATTCTTCAGCCCACACTTGTGCCATCTGCTGGAGAATCCCCCATAGCTGGATTTTCGACTGGTGATCTAAAAGATCGGCTGAGATTACTGACCAAAACTTCTGATTTCACTAAACAAATAATTTATATATGGCTCCGACTACGATATCTCACTGAATTCTTGGCGAGAATGTCTAGCGAAAAAACCCATCAGATTGACGACTACTTTTTCACCGACAAGATAGATCTGGTCGAGCGATTAGTTATAAGCCTCCTTCACTCCGAAGGCTTAGCCGAGAGTGGTGCTGTGGCATTCTTTACAGCGTTCCTCAATGCCTCGTTGATATATATTTATGAAGAGCTCAGAGAATGTCCGCGATGGACTAACGTCTGTATCTGTTTATCACAGCGCATTCATTCTGGACTTCAAATGGCAAATCTGTCGTTCATAGCTCGACACTGTTCGGATTTGCTGTTGTGGATGCTGGTGCTAGGAAGGTCGGGGAACTCACCAATCGGGGGGGAGGTCGGTATGATATGGTACTCTAGTGCGATTGGTGATATGGAAGATCACTTGGGTATTGAAGTTCCACGGAGTCTGAGCGGACTGGAATATTTTAATGTTGCTGAGGGGACCAGGCCAACTGAGTCGAGGAGTGGGCCAAGAAGTGGAAGCAGTTCTGCCATTTGAAATATTGCCGGGTAAAAAGATTACATAGACAGACATGTTAACAAGATACTCAATGTATGCTTCACTATCGCAGCAGACATCTGGGAAAGATAAATCTCTGTGGGGTTGAATCTAGGCAAGTCATCCACACGAGGACACGACATTTAAGCTAGCCTATACCTCTCCAGTTGACTGCTAAACATTTTTTCTGAGAATTTTCACACTCGATAAGGTAGTTTTCCTCTAATAAAGCCATTAAACTGCAAAGACCGCCGAGGCAAGGTAAATTAACCACTTATATCAACTGAGTCATCACCAATTCGACTCTAGAGGGTCCTTCCAAACAAAAACTCGAAAACTCTCAATCTGATTGAAGCTATCGAAACTAAGCACGTGAGACCAGCTGTACGGGCTCAGCATTGAGTTGGGCTAGCCTCGAGTTAATTTGCCAAACAGTTTCGCGCTACCAGACTACGTTTTCGACAAACAAACCCGAAAATCCACGATATACACTCATCAAGAATATCCAGTCCCTAACACCTCACGCCGTGGATCATTTCCTTCTCCTCGTAGAAGCATACCTCTTGGTGTTTTGGAGTATCCTTTTAAACAGCAGGACACACTTCACTGTCAAGCGCCCCTTTCTTTAAGTCGGTCAAGAAGGATCCGGTAACAGATCTAAAGAAGCAACCCAATAGCTGAATGCCAAGGGGATTTCCATCTGCATTCCGTAATTCTCCACTAGCAGGACATTTGCGAGACAATACCCCTATCAGCAAATCGTCCACACCAAAGACTCCGACTGGTTCAAATTCGCAAACCAAATCGTTCAGGTGTCCTTGGTCGCTGCCGTTGAAATTGATAGGCGCACCAAAGCCATCGAAAAACTTCTCCAAGTTGACACTTACACCTTTGATAGGAGGTAAGGGAGCTGTGGCAATAGTTAGCAAAGCAAGCTAAATGAATTTTCGAATACAAAGAAACATACGGTTGAGCCCGGCAGCTTTGATGGGAATTTCCAGTGCTCTGAAGATTTCGTTCCCATTGCAATTCGTAACTGGGATATTGTGAAGTATAGTTGTATCGTCACCCAGCTTGAAGGTAAACTGGACGTGTATACAAGGAGTTGGACCGGCTGGTCTTTGTCGAATGGAAAGACATGATGCTGTGGCAGCGAAAAGCGCGAAGGTCGTCAAGATTTTTAGGCCATGACGATGGTGCTGAGAGGAGATTGTGTGGAATTGGCGAAGAGCTAAACGAGAGTTGTGTGAATTAGTAGAATGTAAGTAAAGAATTGAAGTGAATGGAGGTAAGAGGTTGCCCCGTGAGAAATGAAATAGACAAAAGAAAGTGGACTGAGCGTTGCGGGATATAAGGAAATAAGAAAGAAAAGAGATGATGGTTTGATATCTTGCTTTGATGTGCCAGAAAGAAGATAGATATATGTTTTTCATACCTACCGTCATTCTACTGTGGTGAGCTCCCAACAACACAGCCAGCAGACCATGTCTCGGATGTGAGTAACATAGCATACCGAGAAAATAGATGACTGACTGTATCTGTCTCTCGGATATACAAACACTACAAGTTTCCAACCATTGATACAGCTGCCGGCTTCTAATTTAGCAACACATGTCTAAGCCAGGTAATTAACCTTTCGAATCACATATTTCGAACTTATCGAATCCACAAACTCGATCGGAAGATCCAACAAAACAAAACAAACATGTTGGCTTACGCTCTTGGCTCCATAAAACACCTTGTAATGCTTCCGGACTCTTAGGCCGTGGACCTCAGCCCTCGGCTTGTTGGCCACAACGCCCCTTTCTCGCTTATGTGAGGTTGTTGGTGGAGGGCGCCACGATCCCCTAGACCTCTACTCGTTGAATTAAGTTCAAAAATTATAATGTTATAAACCACCAGATAAGTCAAACTTGTCTTTTATATTCGCTAGTCCGCTTTAGTATTTGGATGTAAGCAGTTGCCCTTGTAGCCAGAGCCAAGGATGAGTAGGATAATCACGCATCAGTGTACTACAAGACTGACGGGCCGCCTCTGTACGGTGAAAAGACGACAATTTTACCAAATAAATACAATACATTTGATTTATCTAGGTAACACATTATAGTGTTTCTTTTGATTAGGCCAAGTAATATTACAGGATGTAGCTTTGTGGTTTGGTATTAACGTGAAAGATACAATTAATTAATAAAGTAATGGAATATATTAATTACATTCCATAGGCTTTTTACCCTCTTTCATTTGGATGTGTTTGGTTTCTCAATCGAGCGACTTAACGAAGTGAACTGAACCGTCAATACGCCAACAATATTCTTCAACGCTTCGACGATAATCCAAAAGTAGTAACACAGCTATTCGAAATTCCGTTTCCCATCTTTGCCCCATCAGAGCATAACTCTGTAACATAAATCATATTCTGTTTTTTACCTAGAGCTAGCAGCTCTCCACTTCACATCCCACTCCCTTAATTGCTTCCTCATCGAGACTAGATCACGTGAAGTATCACATCGTAACGCTCTCAGTTCGTGTGATTCTTTTTGTGACAGATATAAATCTAGCGTTGAGGGACCGGATTGAGGTTGATTCAGTGCTGCTTCCGAGTAGTGGATTTGTTGCTTTGGGGCTGTGGAGGTGACGCTTTGGTGGGAACTAGGTTTGATGTTAGTAGAGAGACTGGCTAAGTGGATTATTAGGAGTAAGATGTACCTGTCGCTTGACATGATGTTTGGAGAAGATAGTGGTGAATGTGAAAGTGTAGTTGTTGGCGTGATTTGCCGAGCTGGAGTGACTTGAAGTTGTGGAGAGAATTGCTGGACTTTCATTTACAGATAATTGGTGACTTACAAGTAGAAGGAGAGGGATTTATTTCTTGATATATATAAGATTCCACATACTATCTTTACAAACTATTCTTCAATTTGAACTGCGGGAAATTGAAGTTTGTGCCGGCATGGTACAAGAACCCTATGAATGAAAAGTGTAAAAAGTAGCGAAGTGTAAAAACTGTAAAATTGAAGAAACGGACCATTGTAACACTTCGAGAATGAGAAAGTGTAAAAACAAGTTGATTGATTCATGAAGCCTTTTGGGCAATGCCAGGCGTGGGGGTGGGAAAAGTTTGGGGAAGAGAAGTAGAAAAACAGGGCTGCCAGCGAGAGAGAACCGAAATTTCGAAGTATAAAAAGGTAGGTACGAAAGCATATCTCGCTTAGAATTACCACGTATTAAGCTAGCGAAGAGTAAATGAGTAGCTAGATAAACCAGAGCTCGATAGTAAAGTAAAGAGTAAGTGTAGCTTCCAAAGTCTACTGTGATTTCAAATTGCTGTCACCGGCAGAAGCTCTCGCGGTCCACGACGGGCTCAAGTCTTTCGTATGAATTCTCAGCCGTGAAAAAGATGTATCGATTGGGGAGCACTTGAAGCGGTTTTAGGCGAGGGGATCACCGTTACATCCCGTGTGTATTCCGGAACACTACTATGGAAGTAGGTTGAAGTGTGCCTGACACTCCCGCGTTGCCCTACCAAGTCTGAGTACAGAGGGAAGACTGCAGTGGAATGGCGGGGTAGTCTCACCTTCCTGAACTGGACCGAGGGGCGTCGCCGTCTTGGCAGGTCCTCCTTTCCACAACCAATCATTACTTTTTACACTTCCATCTCTCCAATCTGCAAGTCCACCCCTCAGCAGTTCTATTACGACGGCAGCGGAGCCGTACAATGGTTCGATGAAACATTGAGAAAGTGCAAAAGTGATTGAGAGAGAACGCAAAGCATAAATGGTGACATTTCATACACCTGGAAGCTGACGAGACAAGAAAGTCTTAAGCAACAGTCTATTCAGGATGGCCTGTAAGTTTCCTACAATGGCAGGGAAGGCTTTAGGAACTTCATAAAGTGATATGAACCTCACAGACGAGCGATGAACGGACGAATGGTGTTTTTTAAGAGGTGATGGAGTATTGAAAAGAGCTGATATGGCGTGCCAACATGCCACCTTTTCGCCAGCCGAGGGAAGGCGCGCTCTCCGTTTCGCCCGTATATCTACTTCAATACATCATAATGCCCAGAAATTCATGTCTGTCCAAGTTTGGACATCGCTGTTTACCCTAATTGGGTTTGCTACGATTTCAATTTCGCATGGGGTATCTACTTCTACAACCAACGCTAGCATATATTAAACACAAAGGTGGGAACAGCTTCCACGCCCAAATTCCTTCATCGACAAGACCACTCTTGTACAATAGTTGGTGATGCCACCCCGCCGCGATCTATAACCATGGCCATACAAACGATGATTGAAGCGTAAAGCGAAGGATCATTACGCGCCTTGAGATAGTGCGCTCGTGCGAGAAGTAAGACTCCGATGCCTTCAGTCGTTCGAGCGTGTACATTTGCACCGTGGTCTAAGAGAACGCGTGTAGCAACTTTACGGCCAAGACGAACAGCAATATGAAGTGCCGTCTCGCCTTTTCGGTTCCGCATGTGGATATTTGCTCCTTTGTGGAGAAGAAGTTCAAGAACACTTGCTAGAGCCTTGTCATCCTCACCGTCTGGCAGGTGGGTAACAAATGACATTAAGACTGTTGAGCCACTATCATCGTAATTGTTGACCCCAACACCTGCCGACACTAGCCCTTCAACAAGCTGATATCGAAGATTCAACCTTAATGATCCAGGTAGAACATCGGGTTGATTCCGCTTGCGTTTAGTAGAATTGCTAGCAACAACTGTTCCGTTGTCAATATGAATGTCAAGTGCTACTTCTGCTAAGCATTGAAGTCCATTTCTTCCCTCTGACTCTTCGATCCACGGAGCACTAGCCGCCAGTCTAGCGGTCTCGATGAGTCGCGCTTGTGTCCAAAGTTCGTCGTCAGAAAGGGTCTCGTCGGGTTTGACTGAGGTTGTTTTGATATCCGCGGCAGGAACACGACTACTCTGTCTGTTCGACTTTTTGACACCTTTTGTTGATAGCATTGGGGTTGACGTCAGAGGGGATTTTGGAACATTCAAGGGCATACGGTAATTATCGACAATGGGTTGCGATTGCGGATTCTGGGCAAGAAGGCCTGTTATCTGTGAGACGTCGCCCAGCCCGACTTGGGCTCTCCGGTGAGGGTTTGGTATCCATCCAAACGCATCTCGGGTTGACGGGATGTTCTTAAAGTCCGCAAGGTACGGAAATGGTATTTCGGAAAGACTCTGTGCTTCGCGTAACAAGTTGTGGAGAAAACTGCGACCGAATAAATCGCAATGGTTGAATTCAAACCTTGAAACATCAAGTTTCTGCAATATGGAAGTTAATCGACCCTGAGAAAGATCTTTCACAAGGGTTTGGAACGCAGAATGTTCTAACACATGAAGAAAATTTTGGCCGGCGACGTTTTTTGCGTTAACGTCAGCACCGAGATCAATCACTTCCAAAATCAAGTCCCACGAAGAACCACGGGCAGCGAGTAGGTGGAGAACTGTATTACCAAAGTCGTCTCTTGAGTTGAAGTCGAGATTCTCATCGCCCAGATACTCAGGAGACATGACTTCTAGTTCAGTAGTACCTATTTCATCTGAGACCGCGCACCAACAAATCTTATTGTCATGAGGTTTCAGTCCAGGAATGCATATTCCTTGGCGATGTATTAATCGATCGAGCACAAGAAATGTGTTCGGGAACATGTTATCCGTAGACTTAGAATTTCCGACTCCGCCTGTAGAGAGGCCAGAATAACGATGCCTATAATTTGACTCATTTTCAGTAGAACTAGCCGATTCGGAACGAGTAATGATAGATGTAGGAGCAGCATCATCCAGGGAGTGAGTGTCTAGAAGTCGCACAATCTTCTTCAAATATTGAGTGGAGTATCGAGGCAGCCGTCGTTTAATACTCGATGTGCTAATATGAGTCGACAATGTAGACCGGCTGTCCGAAGTTGCCTTTCCAGCACCATTTGTGTACGGAAACAATTTAAGAGGGCCTGGTCCCAAGCTATGCGTAGCCTGCCGGGCCAGAGTTGGAAGGACTGATTCGTCTTGAAAGACACTGTCTCCTGCACTTCTGAGAGTGGGGTGGATGGGAGCAGGATTGTATCCACTAGAATCATGGACAATTAACGGAGTTGGTGTGGAGGACGGCTGCGCGAGTAGCTCCAGCAGATCGTCGAGCGATGCATCCGTCCACGACGACGACGGGTCAGCATTGAGAAGAGTTTCCTGATCTTCGTCAGACCTAATTGAGCCTTCTGCATCGATTCCAGCCCTCCCTTTTGGCTTCTGGCAGTCCTTGAACGCCTCTATCCTTTTGTCCATGTCATCGCGGTTTTTGGGTCGCAGATGAAGCCATCGCGGATCGGTACCAAAGAGAGCTTTCGAGTGCTTGGCTACCGCATCTTCACTACAAATATATAAGTAATTGACCCATTGCCTAAGCAGATTGAGTACCTAGGGGTCCAATTCTTCTCTTGAAGTGCTGCCGGGATATCACTCCGCGGCAAGTCAGAGTACGAGTAGAGCCTCGACAGCTTCCACAGCCTCTTTACCGTCCATTGTTTCGGTCGCCCAGTTTTTCTGGGCTTCAAATTGAGCGTCGGAGCAACTGAGCATGACTCCGAAGTGTCCGGGGAGTATAATGTGTCTCCTGAACTCAAAAGCGACATTTTACTGCGTATCGCAATTCGTCTTGATAATGACGGCTATCGGATTGCGGGCCTCGACTTGACAACACCAATCGGTCATCAATTCGATTCGTGGTGTACAATGCAATCGTTCGAGTGAGGTTTGGATGCCTTTGAAGGAAAGGCGCAGAACAAATTGGTACGCCATATTGAGGACTGGCAAGCATCCCGGTGAGCTTCTTGGGAATAGGCTGTAGGATCTGGACTTTGCTGGCAGGAGAGATGAAAGTGTAAAAAGTGATGATTGGTTGTGGGATGATGACCTGCAGAGACGGCAAGGACCCGGGCTCGATGGGGACAAATAAAATGTCTGTGCTGTACCTCCCTACCACACCAAATTCTTCATCCCCTCAGACACCTATTTACTGCTTCACATGACTTAAAAGCGTGCATCTATTTAATTCGATTGAAGAACGAGACATCTCGAAATTCTTGAATTCCTTACTTCAATTATAGCAGTGGGTGTACTTGTCAAGTAGAGTACCACACGAAAGCATGCGGTCCGACGTCGAGGAGGGCTTAGCGAGGAACGCCAATGCCAACGCCTCTCGTACGGTCTTCTCTAAGACTTTTATTAGATTTGACTCTAAAAAGGGGTTTCAACGTGTTGAGCCATTGGCCGATCAAAGTAGAGGGAAAATATTATTAAGTTGTATAAGTACCTATAAGTCGACTTTAGAAGACAATCTACAACTTACAAACAGTTAACAGTATTAAGTATAGTAGTATTTTGTTATTTTGTATAAAATGCGCCTTTCTCTAGATATTACTCGTTATAGAAAAGCTGTCTTTATAGTTTTACTTATTAAAGTTATAAGAGTAATTCTATATCTAAGAATATTCTTAACTTTAAGAAGCTACTAACCGGAAGTTATGAGATAGATGGACGGAGTACCCAGTTTCCTCGCGTAGTCGAATTAACATTCTATCTATAATTACTTCAAACTATCTAGCCAGCAAAATGTTCTGTACAGGAGATAAAATGGCACGCACTTTAGGCTTACGCATTAACGTATTAACGTATCAACCTAGCATAAGAGTATTACAAATGGGGTGTTTGTGCTGTACGGATGAAACGAGTGTTAGTTAGATTCTCGACCAAAACTGCGAATACCCAATATCTGGGAACATACAACAAGAACAACTATTACTTTGGACTAAAGAGAAAATATTTTTATAACTCATCGCTTATTAAGCCAAGAAAGGAAAAAAGAATTCGGGCATAGTTTAGACGCATGATAAAAAGGTAACATGCAATTTTTAGCAATTGCAATGCTACTAAGCGGACTATCATTGATTCAAACAGGGAATCTGATAAAAGATCTGACTCATGTTGTGTTGGAGTAGGTTGATGGATGCACTTCCAGATCTGAAAGTTACAAAGCACATCTCTTCACCCAGTCCAGCTTCTTTAATACACCTACTACAAATGTAACCAAACAACGATCTTCAAGCTCAAAACTCAGATAGGATAGGAATTTTCTACTCTTAAAGCAGTTAAATGAATAGAACAACGTGAGTTTCCTGATGTGAATATATTATGGTTGTATTACTATTACACTCCACTATTACACTCCACTATTACACTCCAATCATTCCCTCCGAAGGAGTCCCGAAGCACATTATTTCTCAATCCTCCTCCCAACTGAAATGCATCAACTCCAAACAAATGCAGAAAACATATCCCCATTATACAGCTCCCACAGGCCCCGCTTTAAAACATCAGCCAGCTCATTTACTCATCATCCTCATCATCCTCCTCCTCCACCACAACAACTTTACTCCCATCAACCCAAACCCTCACCCTCTAACCCCAACATTCCCCCCATCGCCCCGAAACGGCTCAGAAGTAGCCACCCCCGCAACTCCCTTCGTCAACTCAAATTCCGCTTCCAACTTCACATCTCCCCGTCCCACAAACTGCACTTCCACAGCAATCGCCAGCCTAAAAACCTCAATCGTGCCAAACTTCTTGGTAAGCGCCTTGATCGTCGGGTTCGTGTCCGGGAGCGGTCGTAGATTGGCGTCGCGGAGGACTCCGAAGTCGACGGTGAAGGCGCGGGCTGGGGGGATGTCCTGTAGGGCGTTGAGGGAGGGTATAAGGGCCGCGAGCGCGGAACAGGATGGGAAGAGTGGGAGGGCGTGGGTGTTGTTTAGGAAGGCATCGTCGAATGAGATGGAGAGGTGGGGGATTGTGCAGGGGGGTTGGGTTGGGAGGGCCAGGGTGGTGGTTAGGAGGGTTAGGAGGGTTGTTGTTAGGATGATGTACATTTTGATGAGTGGTGTGGTTCAGATATTGAGAGAGCGAGTTTGACGAAGGAAAAGACAAATGAAAGTGAGGATGAGGTAAGGAACAGCTGGGTGGAACTTAAATCTGATTGCTGGATGGAGACGAATTGACGGTTCTGCTTTATGTTGATGAAGAAATGTTGTCTTGTTGTATGTGGATGTGTAGATCTTCTGAAGTGTTGTTGAGTGAAGAGTGTGGTTTAATTTTGAAGGATGCTGTCCGTCCTCCTTCTTATACCAAAAGATTAATGCTGAAATGACTACTGAAAACTTCGCAAGCGGTCCCTGGCAGTTGACTTACAGCGACCAACATAAGCACAGCATGGAGGCCGTGGTAGTTTTCAGCCGGAAGCATTGAAAAGCCATGTTGGTCTCACTCAAGAAAGCGCAGACCACTTGGCTTACCATTTCCCGGACTCAACAAGAACTCCAAAGTCTCCAATGGGAAATCCAGAACATCAATGGTTCTGAGACCAAAAACATCGCTTCCATTCAGATAAGTCGATATGTAGATGATTTTTGCTATTGCAGCATCACAGAACCACGGAATATTCTGCCTGTATTCGATTTAGCAATGCTTTTGAAAAGCGGACCTGGTGGTTGAATATATGAAAGCTTGCTAGCAATTGTTATTTTGGATTTTGCTCCAGAGAAGAGAAGTAGAAACCGGCAGTCTCGTTGAATATGAGACAGTTCACTTTTCACGCGTGATGACCGTTTCACACTACATCTCGTTCTGACAGGACTGACGTTGTCAAAAACGACATTGGCAGAAGTAATTATGATGTCTCAAAAACAAACATTTCGATCTGCCGTCTTGTTTTCATTGAAGCCTAAAGACCAAAGCTGACTGACGCACAACGAACATGTCTTGCCAATGCACTCACTACATGCAGCTGTGTCTTAACAGCGAAATCGCAAGTTCGAACTTATAAGCGTGAAATCGCTCCAACATCAATCCCCATCAGCTCGACCATTTACAGAAAATAATAAGTTGAGAAAGAAATATCAAACTCGCTTTAAGACGGGAAACAGCGATTATCCCCACTCGCAAGAGGTCCACGTCCAAAATCAACGCCCTGAGTCCAAACAAACCAACATTTTAAGCGAGAAACGCAGGCCGGCACAAATCCAAGGCTAAGTTCTACCCAGCGACTCGGGACCAACAACCTATTCGGATGCCACCAACTACCGGATATTGTTTTTAATTAGATCTTCCGGGTGGCTTTGGCTATGTCTTGGGAGCCAACATTGTTAAACTGGGGTTGAGAACTCCTTGAGTTTGCTGAGGTGTTTGTTACTAAATGGAAATCGGATGCTTAGGAAGTTGTATATCCGTGAGACAACGAGGATGGTGAACTATCATTCTGGTGCGTTTAGAAGTTAGGGGAGATGGATGTGAGGGCTGTAAGGGCTGCGCTGGTGAGTGTTAAGTACAGCGATGACGCTGGAATGG